>NC_028458.1:3704916-3758054 GCF_000263155.2 Setaria italica
CCTCAAGTCGCAGGCGCTGGGGGGCCACCAGAACGCGCACAAGAAGGAGCGGAGCATCGGCTGGAACCCCTACTTCTACATGGCGCCGCAGCCGCCCAATGCCGCGCCGCCGAGCCCCACGGGCTACGCCGGGTACGCCGGCGTGGGGGCGGCGGCGGCGGCCGGCGCGACGGCGGGGGTCGGGGTCGCGGGCGGCGGCGGCCTCCCCGCGCACGCGTACGCCGCGGGACACGGGTACGCCCCCGTGCCGGCGCCGTTCGCCATCGCCTCGCACGGCTCCAGCGTCGTCGGCTCCGGCGGGGTTCATTACTACGCGCCGCACGAGGGAGCGGCGGCGACCGCTGCGGCCGCGGCCGCCGCGGCGTCGTTGTCGGCGGGGACGGCGGCCGGGGGCGAAGGCGTCGTGCTGGCCCCGCGCGCGCGCTTCGCCGCGCACCAGCCGCTCCTGGCGGCGACGGCAGCAGCCGACCCACCCAGCGCCGGGCGCGACGACCTGATCGACATGCTCAACTGGAGGAGGGGCTCCCACGGCCCCACGGCCTCCGCGGCCGCCACGACCGCCTCGCCGGCCAGCACCACCACCACCCTCACCACCTCCGGCGCCGGCGCCGCCGACGGAAGCTGCAGCAACAACAACGACGACGACGGCGGGGAGCTCGACCTCAACCTCAGCCTCTAGCACTCTTCTCCAAGCTAGCCCCCCAAGGTTAATCGTGTACCGGCCTATCCGTACGCTACGCGTGTCCAAGTTAATTAGCTCCTAGGCACGTTAATCACTCTCTCTCTCTCTCTCTCTCTCTCCTCCCCTTGTATGTTAGTACGCCTCGTCACCTCTCGTCCTTTTTTTGCCATGTCCTGAACTGATGTTCATCTTCTTCTTTTCTTTCTCTTGCTTTCTCGAGGCTTTTGTTTTGTTTGATCCTATTCCTCTCTGGGGCCTCCGGTTGTTTGTTGGGGGCTCGCCATTGCCTCGCGTGTACTCGCCTGCTTCTGCTGCCGGTGCTGGTGACGCAGCATCATCGATGAGTCACCAGTGCCAAGCATGTGGCAGCACAATGTCCTCGCCGCTGCTGCCTCCCACAGTTCAGCTCCTGCTCGGCATGGCCATGTCAATGTTACAACACGTTTCGTGCTGGTGCAGTTCGTTCAGTTCCGCTCCGTGCCTCCGTCTACTACCATCCTACCTGGATTTCTGCATTGCTTGACCTGAGGATCCCCTGCCGCCGGACAGAAGCCCGGGTCGGCGGGTCGCCGTCGAGGTGCCGTCCGGCCGCCGGCACACGAGCGGCGGGGGAGTGGATAGGCTGGAGTGAGCTCCCTGTTCAGCAGCTGTTGCATGCTGGCCGGGTGGGGAGCATGCCCAATCAGTTTACTGATGCTATTGGGTGGTGCAGTATATCATCTGATATTATGTGTTAGGTCCGCGTCCCATCTTGGTCGATCATGTGTTAGGAACTGATCTTGCGCAAAATGTAACCGCGCCGCGGAATCTTAACCGCCCACCCAGCATTTCATTACCTGTCTGATCTTGCCAAAGGTACCATGGATTTACCAGGAGTGCAGTAGTATCAGGGAACAGTAAAAGGGTAAATGCGTAGAAGTGGTGGCCGTGGCGAGGCAGAAGTAGCAAGTTTTAGGATGCTGTTGCTATCCAACTGCGTCAGTTTGTTCAGGTTCAGTCACGCGCCCCATGGGACAAAACAAAACCCGGTGCCGTCCAATGGCGCGCCGCGGCCACAGCGTCCGTAGCGGCAGCGTCGTTGCCATCTGTGCGCTGGGACCCCCGGTACATGGTCCAATAGTACCAATAGGAGTCGCGGCCAGCGAGCGAGCGACGTCGGCATGGGCACCGCAGTACGGCAGCAGTGGCAGGGGGGCCCCGGATCTTGTGCGGCGCCGATGGGCGATGGCAATTGGCAACGGCACGGCGTGCCCCGGCATTGATTCCGGCCGCGAGTGCGCAACAGGAAACAGCTCTTGGGGCGGCCGAACCGCCGGCCGGAGGGGGTGGAGAGGCGGAGAGCGATGGCGGTCGCTGGGGGCGCTCGCTCGGCTCGGCGGCTGCCAGTCCACGGCCGGCCCAGACGCGCCCAGTCCGTCGCTGTCGCGCATCAACGGTGCACACCGCGTGTAGCGGAAGCAGCTCCCTTCCACTTCCAGACCGGGGCGAGAATGAAAGAGGGAGATCCTCGTGGTGTGGCTCCGGGCAATGTCGACATGGTGACGACGCGGCGCACCCGCCCGGGCGTGCCGCACGCCGGAGGAGGGTCCGCCAGCGACGTACTGGGCCGGCGTGCCCCCGCGCGGATAACCATCGCGAGCCGGCGTACTCCGGGCCGGGCGCCGTCGTCGTCTGGCCGGTAGCCGAGTTGGCAGGAGCGGGGGGACAGGGTGGCCGGGGGACGGGGACGGGGAACGGACACGGCCATGTGAGCGGGCGGACCCGCCGTCAGCGACGGACAGGGCGCGCGGGGCCACCGGCGGCGAGTGCCGTCGCCCTCCTCTCTGGCCGCCGAGTTGTTGTTGGGCCTTGCTTGGTCCCGGCACTGCGGCGTCCTTGTACCCTTGCGCTCGGCGCAGTCCTGCGTGTGTTCTGTTCGCGCAGCGGCTGTCTGGTTGCGTTGCCAACGCTCGCTCGCCGCTCGTGCGTTATTCTCTGCGGCACGGGCGGTGAGCGCTGTCTTGCTGCGCCGGTTTCCCGGCCGGCCTGTCGCGTAGCGGCGCCAGGACGGACTGGGCGACTTGGCTGGCTGGCTGACTGACTGGGATAGTGGGATCGAGTCATTGAGAGGTCTCGCTCATTTTTCGTACGGGCTTTGCTTTTGAAAATAAGCAAGGAACCAGAGCTGGTACGTACCAGTGCCCTGAATAGGAGATGGCATGTGCTTGGAGTTTGGAAAGGCTCTTATTTTAATCTCTCTCTCTCTCTCTCTCATCGGGAAGGCAAGGAATAAACAGTTGTTCGAGTTGATGTGTCGTTGTTGCTGCTGCTTTGGCGCGTTGCGTGAGTGGAACCGGGCCGCAGCTGCTGCTGCCTGTTACTCTGTTAGGACCATTTCTGGATAAACTCGAGGAGCTATTCTGGATCGGGAACTTGAGTTTACCGGCCAGTTCGGTTGCGCAACTTGCACTGTCGCACATGTGCCGTGCCGGATCTGGTATGCGCCAAGTGATTTGTTCCATCCATTACGTTATTAAGACCTTACTAATACAACCACTACTACTTCAGCGTTAACTTGAGGCACGTTTTGTTCATGCACGTATTTTGCAACAACACAAGTCAGGTGTCACGGTTCTTTTAGGTTACTGTTTCTTTCATTTGTCCGGCGTGTACACTCATGACTTCGATAAAGAAGTTTGGCAGACACTAGAGTTACGGCGATATACGGACCGAAACCAAACATGGCATATGTCACTTTGGATACTTTAGCAATTTTCATTGCGTATCTTTAAGCATGCTATTAAAGATTAAAATAACTTGAAAAACTCTTCCCTACTACTCCTAAATGATGGAAGAAGACATGACGACGAGTTCATTTTATTCATTACATGGCCTTTTGAAATATCGATATATACTCTCCATGGAGTACCATGAAGTGTTGGTGGAAATGGGGACGATAGATGAGGCACACATCCTCAGTGGCCTCCGTGAAGCTTTGCCGGTGAACTAGACAGAGTAGCGACTAACCATCATCCATCCATCAATGGGTGCGGCACACCCATCGCTCAGACACAAGTTTTCCATGAAAAGTACCAGGCCCATTATTCTTCGGTTAACATGGCCACATCGAGGAAAATCAGTGTCCAGTGCCATCTCTTCTCTTCTCTGCTGCATAAATATTTGTATAAATAAAATAAAATAAAATAGGTGGTCTACGGTCTTTCGTGATTATTCGGTGACCACCAATTTTCTTTGCACATAAAAGTTGCCCAATTCCCTACGAATTAATTATAGCAGCAGTGCCAATAGGGCATAGGCACACTGGAAACCGAAGAGATTCGTAATTTAGTAAGCAGCAATCCGGTAGTTCAGAGAAGAAAAAACTTCATAATTTTCGTAGGCAATTTGTGGCTTAAAAAGGAAGCAAAGAGTGGTTCAGAAAGCCGTGTTTGGAGCGCACTGTGCGCTGCTGCACTGGATGTGGATGCGAGCAGCATGGCGAGAGCCACAGTGATGTGGGGGCGTCGTCGGCGCCAGCGCCACTCGCTGGAAGTTGCAGCCTGCAACGTGCCAACTCGACGATCAACGCGACCATTCTGTCTCGCTGGAGCGAGCGAACGATCACGGCGGTCGGCGGTAGTTTTTGTTTGCCCGGGCCGCGACGAGCGAAGAAAGATAAAAGCGGGCTGGTGATCGGTACGCGCAGGGGCGCAGGCCGGGCATGCGTCTCTCGCGTGGCGATCGATCGATCGATGGATCAGCGCCGCTGTCGGCGTGTGAACCGTGATTGCACTTCTCATGGGACGGAGGGAGTATTGCGGATCGATCTGGACTCAGCCGATGGATGCATGGATGGATCCACGCGACGCATGCGCGGCCGCACCCCGACACAAGAGTTGCGCGCTTGTCGGCATCCCCCAACCACCCCTGGAATTTGCAATGGTGGTAAAGGTCGCGCCATCCATCAGTGACGGATGGATGATGGATCCAGCTCCAGCTAGGAGCAGCATTCAGGCTCGGTTAGCTCCAACATCTTTCCTGCTTTGAGTTAAGTCCGACGTAATACCTTACCTGGAGGAGGAATTAACCAAACACATGACGCCCCGCAGTTTTGCTTTCACTCGTAGCAGTAGCACACAAACAATGGAGTGGAAGCTAACTTAGCAAAAAAAAAAAGTTTTTTTTTCCTGCCACGTCGTTTACATACATCAATCCGTAATTTGCGTTGTGCATGAACACGCGCGGATACAGCTCGGCAGCAAGCTCCCCGCCCTGCACCCGGCGGTCCCAGGCGCTCAGCGCGCGCGCGGCAACAGCGGCAGCGTTTGCATGCCTGGGCTCGTTGCCATGCTCGTGTCTCGGCTGCCGAGGGGACCCGTATCCGTGTGCGAGTTCGCGGCTCGCGCGCCCGTGCCCTCGGCGCCTGTTCGCTTCACTCTCACGGGCTGGCCGTCCGCTTGCTGCACGCCCGGCCACACCGGCAGGCGGCGGCGCGCTAGCTCCCTGCCGGTTCCCACGACGCCAAGGTGAGAACTGCCACGGGTTACAGGCTTACAGCAGCTCAGCTCAGCTGCCACAGGGACCGTGATGCAGCCTGCTACGGGGGGTACGAGCACGACGCTGCTGGCTACACGTGAGGACAAAGGAATGGGCGGGCGACGCCGTTGCGTGCGTACGCTGTGCATGTGGGACTAGTGGCTAGTGCTGTCGTTACCAACAAACAGTGTCTCGGCATGATTGGCGTGGCCCTCTCTCTACTCTCCAGAGGATACTTGAATGGTTTACGAAAAGTCAGCCAACGGTCTGAAACTGAGGTCATCGGTGTCCAGACATGGTAAAAAAAATTCTTGTGCCGGAACGGGATAGGGACCTTTCTTCTGCGAATGGGACGACGGAAAAGACAAGGTGCCATCTCCCTGACGATTCTGTCGTCCTCCTCCCCCCAACATGCAAACTAATGAAAAATGTTAGGATTTTATTGGGACCCACACGTCATCCTCTAACACCTTTTCCGCCATTTCTCTCTTGGAGGCTACTGTGTACTCCCAGTCCCACTTTGCGAAACTGAAACGACAAACGAAACACAGCAAAGGCCCGAGAGGGAGGAGAACAAAAACGATGCCGAGTGCGATGCAGCTCGGCTCCACTCACGCGTTTGTCTGAATATCACATTTCATTTTTTTTTCCTTCTTCCAAGTTGCACAGCGAAGAACATTCCTGTTGCCGCACCGCCACGGCCGGTGGCCGAAGACAAGCCTTATCCGATCCGGCTGCCAAGTGGGGCAGCGCTAGATCCCCGGCTAGATTTGCTGCGATCACATGTCACCAAACTTTGATCTGGAATCGGATCCGGCCCCCTTTTTTCAGTACCACTGCCCTTTCTTTTTGGAGATGAGGGATGCAGTGTTGCGAAAGCTGCAGCCCCTTTCTCCTCGTCGCTCGTCGCTCATCTTTTCCATCTGACCGGCAGAAGTGACAGCCAAAAAGCGGCGAGTAGATCAAGCTGGGCCCAAGCAGTCAGATCGGTTGATCGGAGCGCCAACGACGGAAATTTTTTTATTTTTTATTTTAGTATTTTGCAAAAATATATGGCCAAGTAAAAAATTGCAAATCTATACCGCCATTTGAAACGGCGGAAGGTACCGCCAGTTGAACTGCCGGTAACGTATATTTTAAAGAATCATAACTAATTCATATGAACTCGGATGAAGATAAACTTTATATGAAAATTGTATATTTCGATGAGGTCTACAACTTTTTAGTTAAACTTTTTTTATTTAGATCCATCTTGGTGCTCAAATAATCGACACAAGTTTCAAATCTAAAATTCAAATTTTAGATCTAAAGCTGAGCAACACACGTCCAAAAAATCATAACTAATTCATATGAGCTCGGATAGAGATAAGTTTATTCAAACATTGTAGTTCTCGATGAGATTTATAACTTTGTAGTTCAAACTGTTGGTATAGGTATATATTTATAATTTTTTTGTTTGGCCATATATTTTTGCAAAATACTAAAATAAAAAATATAAAAAAAATCGCCAACGACAAACAGGAGACACAGATTCAGTGGATAAGCTGATAAGGCAAGTAGAAAATGGGCTTCCGATCAAAAAGGAAAATGAGAAAAAGTGAAATGGGCTTTGATGGCAGGGAACAAAGGTGCTTGGATCCCTAGCTGGACCTTGCTTTGCCTAGCTAGGCAAGAAAATTTGCATTTGGTTCCTGAGCAAACTTTTCTTAATTTTTTTATATTTTGTCTTTTATGATTTTGTAAAAATAAATAGCCGATTCAGAAATTTGCGATTAAACGTCTGAAGCAAACTACCGTCAGTTGAACCGGCAGTAACATCCCCTTCTGGACAATACACTTTCAAAAAATCATAACTAATTCATATGAACTTGGATGAAGATAAATTTTATATGATATAGTTCAAACTGTTTTTATTTGGTGCCATCTTGGTGCTTAAATAATTGACATAATTTTTAAATCTAATTTTAGCACCAAGATGACACTAAATGAAAAAAGTTTGAACTACAAAGTTGTAGATCTCGTCGATTTCTACAATTTTCATATAAAACTTATCCCTATCCAAGTTCATATGGATTAATTATAATTTTTTGAATGTATGCTGCCTAATTTCAGATCTAAATTTTGAATTTTATATCTAAAACTTGTATCAATTATTTGAGCGTCAAGATGACACCAAATGAAAATAGTTTGAACTATATCATTGTAGATCTCATCAAGATCTACAATTTTCATATAAAGTTTATCTCCATCCGAGTTCATATGAATTAGTTATGATTTTTTGAAAGTGTACGGGGAGTTACCGCCGGTTCAACTGGCGGTACCTTACTTCCACCGTTTAATCCAGCGGTAAGGGTCCATTTCTGTAAATATTTAGATTTTCTATTTATTTCTGCAAAATCGTAAAAAATTAAAAAATCGCTTTTCTCGGAGTCTGTGATGGCAAGCATTTTGCTTGCTTCCGACGGAGAGGAATTTTGGCTAGCGCTGGCGAGGCGAGGCTAGGCCGGCCCAGGTACCAAGCGCGCCCAAAGTAGAAGCGAGCTCGTTCTGCACCTGCCTGCCCGCCGCCGCCGCGAGGCGACAGCTCGGGCTGAATAGGTCCGAATCTGTTTGGGTCGACTCGTGTTACCGGGCCGGATCGGCGATCTAAATCAAAGATGGGCAATTAATTTACACGCCGTCACGCGGATTTCCTATAACTGTACCACATTGTGCTCTCTCTCTCTCTCAATCTATACCATATTGAGATTCTTGACAAAGGAATAAACAGAAAATAGTTAGGTTTAGCCATTAAGCATACCAGGCTTATCTATATGGGTTAATACTAATTACATAGCATTACAACAGACCCACATCACTAGGGTGGTGAGGCAGCGAAACAAATACAAAAAGAAATACAAGAAGAAAAGGAGATGCATTACATGGCCGTAAAAAGAGTCATAAAAAACTGGAGCTACACAAACAGAGCATGTCCTTTCGGCAATGTGCTTGAGCATCGCAGCTCTCTTGATGCTATACGGGCATCTCATTTCTGAGACTGCCGCTGCAAAGGTGTTGGCTTCGATGAAGCATTTGGGGAGACCTTCCCAAGGACATTCAAAGCCTTCATCCGCTGCAGCTCTTTCCCTACACAAATGCCAAACCAAAATCACAATGGTTGTTTGTTCATTTAGTTTGATGGCAGATGAAGTGTAAATATGGAAATCAGATATCACCAAGTACCATTTGTGGTTGCAAGATACTACAGAGTACAGACACTGAAAAGTATTATGACATGTTCAAGTGACTTAGACGGTATACAACAAAGCTAATGCAACCCATTGTGCTTAGACACATACTTTACTGAAGCTCCAAAGTTGATGAAGGCACAGGCAACGGTAAAAAGTGATTGAAGGGAGATTAGGCAGCATAGTACGTACTTCAATGCACAAAGTACATATAGGATGGAGACGCATGGGGCATGTGCCACATATACAGGGGAAATCTATCGAGATGCCATAGCATATAGATGCTGTGCGACAAGACAGTTCAAATGAAACGACCATAACCTTCAATATGGTAAGAAAGTAAGAATGGCAGTAATATCTCACCTTCCTCCACTAGGAGGTGTATTGCCCTTTTCTCCAGCTCAATCGCATGCATGCTTCGCCCAGCTGCCGAAAGGGACCTAAGCTCTGAAAGTAATGGGAGGGAATCAGCATTCTACGAGGGGAAAATCTAAAAGTTACAAAGGTTTTAACAAACTTCTTACTTCGCAAATAACCCTCCTGGGTCGAATGATCACAGCTCTCCAAATATGTCTGTAATCGATTAAACCTCTCGTTCCAGTATTGTATGCTTAACTGTTTCACATCCTCTTGAATGCCAGTGCCAGAAGCAACTGGTGGCTCAGTTTTCTCTGGCACAATTTCTGCATTTGTTTTTTCAGGAGATTTGGAAGATACTATTTCTACAGATTCAGCAACAGGGGATGACACTTGGGTCCTACTGGCCTCCTCTTGTTGATCTTGTTGAACATCTTGGTGTGTCTCCTGCTCTTTTGCTTTGTCTCTTCCATTACCTTTCAAATCCTGAGAAGGATTCACCTTACTATGCTCAGATTCTACTTTTCTTCTTACATAAACATTATGATATCCAGGACTCGAGGGAGTATCAGACTGCAGCCGTTTGATGCCCACAGCCTTTCCAGGTTCTGTTGTAGGACCTTTATCTTTTGGCAGTGGAGAAGTTCCTTGAGACATATTTACGATATTTGCACCTTTCTTTGGCAACTCACTTGTTGCTGTTTTTTTGGCTCCAATGCTACTTGCTTATCACTAGATGGTATGGCTCCTCCAATACATTACGACAATCTTAATGATACCTGCAATGCATAAGATGCTTTCCATCAATAAGACGAACAAGGACCACAAAAATGGTGAGTTGAAGTTACAGCAAAAGGAGCTAGTAGAAGAAAGAAATTTTTTTAGCCTTTTTTTAATCTAAAGTTTTAATAATAGCATATTTGAAACTAAATTTTCACGTAATCCTTTTGGTCATGCCAACGGGCTTGCCATGACACGCTAGATAGCTTGGCCTGACTAAGCTCTTGAGTTATATCAAGCATGTTGGCTTGGCCAAGTTTAGGGGTCAAGCCAAGCCGTTGGGCAATGACCAAATGGGCAACTTCTTAAAACTTTAGTTCCGCATGTTATAAAATTATTAGATTAAAAAGGGCAAAAAAAAGCCTAGAACGAGGCATATTTATATATAAGGTCCTCACACATAGTTTTGTTTTCATATGCCAGTGCACATTTTACTTAGTAATTCATTTAGATGAACAACATCCTAAGTGAAGATGAAAAATAGAGCAATTCAGAACCACCCCCCACTGCACTTGCCTTTGAAACAATGTCTTATTCTGTTTCCTACTATGCTGTTCCAATAAAAATTTACAAATGACAATCAAATTAAACAATTACCGAACCAGAAGTAAAAAGAATTGCCCTTGTTTGGTCATAAGCAAGGACCGAAAGAACACAAATTTATCCAGAAATAAGCTAGTTACCGCTTTTTGTTGGATCTTCGATCATATATTCATATAGCACCGGTTTAACTTGAGAGAAACATACAACAAACTAATATTTCTGGCAATTTTAGCATACACAAAATATAATAAAGCTTCCATTAATCAAAAGGCAAACCAGCCAGAACAAGCAAAGCAAACGAAAAATCTATCATTGTCAGTAAAAACCAGTGACCTATGCAAGATTCCTATCAGCAATTATGCCAAACTGAGTAGTAAGCATTCTATCTTAACTCTTACATCAATACCATTCTGCATGAGTCATGAATTATCTTGCTACTATAAAAGTCGGGGCTCTTTCATGATTACTCTACTAATAGGTAATAGCAACACTAATCCAAGTAGCCACCCTCCCCAATGGACATTGTTTGTTTATAAGAACAAAAAACATAAGAAAGCCAATAAAATTATTCTAATCTTCTTCAAACTTCAGTGCTTCATGCACAAATGATTTTTTTTTTCTCTGCTGCAAACACCCACTGTGTTTTTATTCAAACCATCCATGTCTCTTTCCATATCCACACACAGCAGTTGCTATCTAAATGCATATGCTACACTAAAAAAGATGAATCAGATACAAATGAAAACACAAGCACTATATTATATTCTGATGATTGAATAATGAAATCGAGACTGACATGGTGCACAGACTTGTTTAACAGGGGACCTGGTAACTATACTTTTTGCCAAGCCAAACTATAAATTGTGTGAAAACAGCAAGTTCTTAGTGACAGCATGCTTAAAAATGAGTCCATCTAGCCGTCATGTAACTAACAAGAATTGTGTGCATGTTGTTGAAATTTCAAAATTTATGTTAAGCTTTGTCCATTTTCTGTTAACCTAAGAACAACTAACGATTCTGCCATAAGGGCATTAGTAGAAGTCAAGTGATTTCTTATAATCGCCATCTCAAGCTAGCATCATTTGCACTAAAAGAATAAATGGTACCTCTTTTAGAGCCTCCTGACCACAGCACTGGCAGAACACAGCAAGATAAGCAACCTAACAAATTTGATTGCTTCCGAATTCTGAAGCTAAAAATTGTTCAAAATTTGTCCGAAAATAGCAAGTTCTTAGTGACTGCATACTTAAGCTAAGGACTAACTAACTTGGTTGCCTTTCCTTAAACAAGAAATTCAAAGAGATTGCAGTGAATATCTTAAAAAGCAGAAAAGTGATGTCAACTGATTTCTTATACCTGGCATCTCAAGCCAGCATCATTCATTTACAGACAAAATACACAGCAGGTACTTATTTCAGAGCCTCCTGACCACAGTACCGGCAGAAAATGCAAAATAAACAAGATTAAAACAATATTTGATTGCTTCCCTATTCTAAACCTAATTAATATGGAAGCAGGAGGGGGGCAAATGCTTCCTTTCATGCCTGAGGGATTAGAGTAGAGACCGGCAGTTACCTGTCCTAATGCAGCGAGATATTTGCATTCCACAAAAAGGTCATCGCCCAACAAATCTAGACAACATTTCAATCCCGATTCATACCATAGAAACACATACAAACCGCAAGCAGGGGAATTCAGGGTCCGCTCACGAGCACAGAAGATTCCACGGTGGAGCCAAGCACTCCGTCAGGGGGACGCGGAAACATGGCTTCTTAGACGAATGGCAGGCGCAGGACACTCACCCGAGATCGTGGAGGCGAAGACCCGCGCCGCGCGCCGCGGCTGTGGATTTGACTGACGGAGGGAGTGCCCGCGGCGGGGGAGGTGATCCGAGGCCGTCGGCTCCGAGGCAGGGCGCGGGATGAAGGGACCCACGAGCGCGGGTTCCAGGTGACGGGCGGCGGCGAGGCTGATCGGCGGAGACGCGGAGAAGGCGGGGGAAGCAGGGGGCGGATCGAGGAGACGGGGCAAGAATTGGGGGCAGCCGAGACAGAGAGAGAATCCAACGGGCAACTGTGACTCTGTGTGGCTGCGGCAGCCGTCAGATGTAGGGATGGCAACGGGCCCCGATCCCCGATCCCCGGCGGGGATGGATCTAATTGGGGCCATTTTACTCCCCACGGGGGGCTTAACGGCCAAATTTGATCCCCATCGGGTGAAGCGGGGCTTGGAACGTTCCATAGGTCCCCGTCCCCGTTCCCCGCTAGGGACCCCGAATCTCGTACTGTATGATACAGGGTGATACACCCCACTAAAACTTAGCACATGTCATATCGGATGTTTGATGCTAATGGGAGTATTAAACATAGCTAATTACAAAACTAATTACACAGATGGAGTCTAATTCGAGAGACGAATCTATTAAACCTAATTAGTTCATGATTTGATAATGTGGTGCTACAGTAACCATTTGCTAATGATGGATTAATTAGGCTTAATAGATTCATCTCGCGAATTAGCACAGGATTCTGCAATTAGTTTTATAATTAACACATATTTAATCCTCCTAATTAAGCATCCGAACATCCATGATGATACTGCTAAAATTTAGTACTGCTGTCAAACACCCTCGTAATACAGGCCGAAATAGAGGCCTAATAGAATATACTATCTCCGTTCGTGAATATCTCCGTTCGTGAATGTTTGTCGTTTCGGACAGGAGTTTTGTCCTGGGAATAGGTTAAATTTTTGGTCTGAACGTTCATTTAAAAAGGAACGGAGGTAGTATTACCCAAGCCCAAACGAGTCGTATATAAACCGTGTAAATCCTAGCTCACTCCAACCAGTCCCCCATTCTCCTCCCCAACTCCCTTGCGGCTGCGCTGCCGCCGTCACTTCTTCTCCAGTTCGCCCCTCACCTCTCCCCTAGTCATCCCAATCCACTGTGTCGGTGAGGAACTGAGAGAGTGAGAGATTCGGTGTCCATGGAGGCTACGGGATCCACCATTGGCAGCCGGTGAATCCCTTCTTCCTCCTCCTGTCCTCGAGCTCAGCGTTTTTCTACTGACCTCGACGTCCCTCATCAAGGGACGACGACCGGCCGCCGCCGGATCCAACGAAGACAAGCAAGGCCGTTGTCGTCGCTGCTGCCGGATCCAATCTTCAAGTCGATGCTCCACCTCCTCCTGAGAAGAAGAAGCCACCACCACCAGAGAAGAAGAAGGCTCCACGACCATCGTCCACCAAAGCTAATCGTGGCCGGTGACCCGAAGCGACTTCCTCGACCCCGACCAACTGCGGCCAAGGGCGTTGATCCAAAGCACCGGCGCTTGCACTCTAAGGAAGCTGAAGCTCTCTCCAAGAAGTCCAGCCGCAGTATTCTTCACTCTCTCGGGTTAGTAAGTTTCCAGATTTGCATTTTGTTGATTTATTTTACTGCTATTCAAGTGTGTACGCCTGTAGGCTTGGATCTAGGGATTTCTTTTTGCTAATTGTTTAGATCTATATACGTAAATAGTTCATAGTTCAGTAGTAGTGTAGTACTGAAGCAATGCAATGTCGTGAACACAGTGGACATACATACAAAGGACTTTGATATTTTAGATTGGTGGAAAGTGGCAGGAACGCTCTATCCTACTTTGAGATTGATAGCAAGGGATATTTTTGCAATTCCTATAACCACAGTTGCTTCAGAATCTGCATTTACCACTAGTGGGCGAGTTCTTAGTGAGCATCGCAGCAGGCTGACTTCTCCAATGCTGGAGGCTCTAATGTGCTCACAGGATTGGATTAGAAACAAGTATAAAGGTAAATTTCTTGGGCAATTTGCAATTCTTTTTGTCCAGTTATTCAATGTTTTTTCCTCATGTTGTTCATACTTGATAGCTTCTAATTGAAAATTATTCTTGCAATCCTATGCAGGCCTTGTTACTGATGAAGGACAACCTAGCAGCTTTTGGTCTGCTCTTCAAGAAGTCCAAGAAGGCCTTCAGGTGATTGATTCAGTACAGCAACATTCATCTATTTTTTGTGTCTTCTCTTTTCAGTCAGTAACTTGTGTCCATGTATATCTATGTAGGATCTTGCAATTTAACTCCAGTAGGAGCACAGCAGATTCCTCCCTGACCATATGTTCAGATCCTTGAAACCAACTGTCAAGATGGCGTGCTGTCCAAGTAAATGTGATCACATTGTTCGACCAGCATTAACAGTTTAACACTAACTATTTATGTAAGCTTTGGTTGTAACGAATGATGTGTGATAACACTACTACTATCTTGCTTTTGCTGCTGCTGCCATGAACTTGATACTAAGTTGAATTGTTGTTGGTCAGTGGATGACTAGAACTCTAGAACTGCTGTTATCTAATGTAATGTCTGTGTGGTGAACCGGAAGTCTCGAACTGGTGAATGGACTAATGGAATGATGGTGATTGGTGAATGCCTGATGGTGTGAGTATGTGGTATTGTTATTCTGGTTTGTGCTTGTGGGCTGTGATTCACATAGTATTTTCGATATTCTTCTTGTTTTATGTTGCTGATTCGTGGGGATTTCTCGGGGACGGCCCCCCGTCGGGTGGGCGATCCCTGCTCGGGGACGGGGAAAATCCTTCCCCGCGAGTGTTAGCGGGGACGGGCCTGTTCCGCTCCAGCGGGGAGCAGAATGTTCAGCTAAACCCCGGCGGGGATAGCCCCGTTGTAGTCAGATGCATCGGATCAACGGTCAGGGATCACGCGTGGGCCAGTACTCTGGTGGAGTACTTTCGAAATAAGGCACACATGATCAGGTGTAAAATGCAATATCAGCATATCAAACAAAATGCAACATCAGTTCTTATCGATTAATCTATTCTATACCGTAAGGATCCAAAACTTTAAAAAACACTTTGCACCTAAAAAATTTCTCTCTACCCCTCACACTGGTCCCACTTGACAGGCTTTAGGGAGAGTGGAGGAGCTGCAGACCCATCAGAATTGATAGAAGGAAAATGAGTCCGCCAGAAGACCAAAAGTTCTCACACCACCGCGTCCTGCTTACCCGCCGCCGTACCCACGTCGTCCAAGAAGGCAAGAATTCTCCGTGGAACCTCCAATCAATCGGCAATCATCAATCAAAAAAGGAAAGTCTCGCGATCTCCGAACCAGTCAATCGGCAATAGTCAATCAAGCCAGCGTAAAAACGAAAGTCTCGCGATCTCCAAACCAGTTGCGATCACGTTCCCCCATCATCCCCTCCCTCTTCAGTGTTCCCATCGTGATAGTCTTTGGCGGATGGAAGAACAAGCCCTCGACAGATCGCAGAGAGTGGCAACTCCAAGTCTCGCGTAGACGGCGGCGAGGCCATAATCTCCAAGGTGTTCAGCCCGGCGTGTTCATCACCAAGGTGGCCGGCCTGCGCATCTCTGCTCGTTTGGTTCAGTTGTCTCACGTGAGTCTCCATATGTTTTATATATGCATATTGATTTTATTTACAAGGCCTGAGCAGCTCATGATGGATAAACGCGTTCCGTTCGTACTCTTTCCTTTCGCAGAGACGGCGAGGCCATCGTCTCCAAGCCGTCCAGTCCAGCCTGCACATCTCCAAGCTGGCCGGCGAGCGCATCTGCTCGTGTTCTTCCCTCTCGCGGAGGCGGCGGCGAGGCCATCATCTCCAAGCCGTCCAGTCCGGCCTGGCCTGCAGTCCTGCACATCTCCGATCCAAGCCGGTCAGACTGCGCATCTCCAAGACCGGTCAGCCTACGCATCCGCTCGTGCCGTCTATCAGATTGGAAGTGCAACGTGAGTATAATTTGCAATGTGAGTACAATCTTTTAGCTGTAGTCGGGCACAGCTAACATAATTGATGCGATCTTGCATTTACTGCTTATGGACCACCGTGTTCTGCTTGGAGATGTGACAAACACACCCCACCGGGGTATTAATATTGGCCGTGGTGTTAAAGGCAAGGGTGGAGTCAGGAGTCAGGGGCTTAGGGCCAATACATTGGTGCAAAGAGGAAAGATTTCTGGCGACGACAATGGTATTGGCGTATTTTAACTCATGGCTCATCAAGATCTGCATGGATGAGATATGCACCGTTCTAGCAAAATGAGTGTACAATTTTTTTTACTTAAATATATACTTTGGAAGTTTGGATTGCAATGTTTTTAATGTGTGATATACTAAATTGTTATTACTGAATCTAAAATTATTGTACATTAGAGTTCTTTAAAATGTGTTCTTGCCGTATGTAAATCCTTCCTATAAATATAAAATTGTTGTTTACTATAATTTTTATAAAAAAACTTATTTATTATATTTAAAAAACACGTGCGTGTCGCACGTGCACTCTGCTAATAGTGTAAAACATACGTAAAATATAGTGTAAAATGTAGCCAACCAGTCATCAACATACATATGTTTCACACCATTACTTTGTATATATGTGACTCAACCGATAAAATTGTCAGGAAACAATGCTTGTTCCTGTAATCTTGTCAGTGCGTATGCAAATGTGGTGAAATGTGTCATAGCTTCAGTTACACACCTGCTTCTGCTGATAGAATGTGGATGCCTATGATGAGAAGATATTTTCGGTATCGGAGGAGATATGTTGCAGTGAAGGTTGTTAATGGTTCATTCCGTGGTTGCTGAATAATTCACTATGCTGCAGTGCCTTTGCTGAATGCTTAGGATGAGGCAAGCGAAGGTTTAGATGGTTATGCTATTGTGTCCCGGGGTATGGCTTTGCCATTCTTGTGAGCCTAAATGCATACTGCGCATAAATCTTAAGCCTTTTTGCAGTCCGATGTGCTCGAAACCCAAATGGCGTTCTCGCTGATCGGCTGGAGGACATGAAGAACAAGAGGACAGAAGATTTAACTGAAGGATAAATTTTTCATGCAGCCAACGATGGCGTACTCCATCCCCTGAACAGTTGTTGTGCCGAACCTCGTCTTCGAATTACAAGTTCGTTTGTATTGTCCACGGACGATGCAGCACACGACCGAAAATTATAGGACGCCGTCCACCTGCAAAATTATCTACCGCCCACCGGCCGGGACACAGGATCTGGCGCTAATCTTTAACGTTCTTATTGTATCACGGATTATTGGGTGCGCGGCGATCGAGCTCGCCGGCCGCCGGGGCACCATCGTTGGTTGATCGATAGGCGGATGCGCGGCGAGGCAGCGGCGGCGGCCCCCGCTCACAACCTGGGCGTGGGGCGGAGTTTGTCGCCCTCGGTGAGGATGTGGCTGCGGTTGATGTCGGCCAGCGTGGTGCAGCCGCTGAGCGCCATGGTCAGCTCAAACTCCTCCCGCAGCATCCGCAGCACGTTCCGGACGCCCGCCTCGCCCTCCGCCGCCAGCGCGAACACCACCGGCCTCCCGACCTGATCGGACGAGGAAACCACCCACACACAGCCAGGGATCAGTCTCTGCGCATGGCGAAATCGAAATGGAAGCCGCGTCGCGCGCCGGGGCACTTACGAAGATGCCGGCGGCGCCGAGGGCGAGCGCCTTGAACACGTCGGTGCCGCGCCGGACGCCGCCGTCGAGGTACACCGGGATGCGCCCCTGCGCCGCCGTCACGACCTGCAATTCCGCAGCAACAGCTTTGTCATCGTCTAGCTCCTTTCCTTGCCGATCATGGTAGCCACTAGTAGGAGAAAGAACGCTGCTCGTAGCCTCGTACCTCCTCGAGGGCGCTGATGGTGGCGGGCACGTAGTCCAGCTGGCGCGCGCCGTGGTTCGACACGATGATGCCCGCCGCGCCGGAGTGGACGGCCAGCCTCGCTGCGGTCGAACGGATCATGGGACGTCAGCAATCTTCGCATGGGTGATGTTTGATTCGTGTGGAAATCAGAAAGGAAGAGGAGGCTCAGAAGGAAGCTCACCGTCCTCGGCAGTGATGACTCCCTTCACCAGGATCGGCAGCGAGGTGATGCTCTGCAGCCACTTGACATCCTGCACATTCACAAGCCCATTTCAGTCTCAAGAGTGGTTGCTGCTCTGCGCATTGGCATCTCATCATATCAAAGCAGGATGGTTGACGGTGATGGCAATTGGCAATACCATACCTTCCAGCTGAGGGTGCGGTCAACCTGCCCAGCAACGTACGACGCCAGCCCAGAATCGTTGGCCTGGAAATGCCAGACAAACCGGTGTCATCGGTGGGTAAGAAAGTGAACAGAAACGGTCTGCAAAAGAACTCTGAAGCTGGCACAAACCTGGTCCATCTTGCCAAGGTCCAGGCCCTCAAAGTTCTTCAGCGTCAGGTGTGGCGGCAGAACGAACCTGCAATAATGCAAGCATTGTTGCTTAGCGGTGTCAGGAGGCATGGTTATTGGAACTCAGTTTGGGATCTGACAAGGCAAGGGCAGCCGAGAACCGAACCTGTTCTTGATGTCGGCTTCGCGGCGGCCGAGGCGTGGGGTGTCCACGGTGAGCGCGATCGCCTTGAACCCGGCCTTCTCGGCCCTTCTCACAAGCTGCTCCACCACCTTCCTGTCCTTGTACACCTACAATGGTTCACGGCACACATGCAAAAGGATTGTCACGCCAAGAGAAATTACAGCACACTACAGTTGTCCACACACTCTGATAGTTTTTGGCATGCTTACATATAACTGGAAGAAACGGATTCCAGGTCCGGTGGAGGCAACCTCCTCAACACTTGAAGTAGCCCATGATGACAGTGTCTGAAAGAGAAGGTAGCATCAGGCAGGGGTATTACGGACCTTTCCAACATGGTATGCATTTGCAGCACCGTTTGGTTTGGTTATATTCATTGATTTTGTGCCATTAGGACAAGAAACATACCATGATAGTCCCTGCTGCTGATGCAGCCCGTGCAGTTGCATACTCCCCTGAAGATATACGAGATATCAGTTGCGTCAACAAACGAATGCTACTCAACTTTACGCTGTCCAATTATGCGGAAGGTACTTCTGTACTTGATTTTAGTACATGATACCATAAGACTTATAAAGCAGGATCATCGGCAAATACAATCTAGTATGCAGTAAGGATTAGAAGAGTTAAACTGAATAATACCATCTGGGTGAGCCATTTTCTGCATGGCGGTAGGAGCAATCATAATGGGCATTGAGATCTTGAAGCCCAGAACACTTGTGGTCATGTCAATCTTGGAGACATCGATCAGTATGCGAGGGCGGAACCTGATCACACAAGATTACAGTCAGACACTGACATCCACAAGATGAGCCAAAGGAATAACCAGAATGGGCGACCATATCAGAGATTACTAGCATCTTTCAAAATACCAGAGATTACTGAGCATTTATCTTGCATGGTGCAGTGGCATCAAAAGGGCAACTCATTGCATCTCAAACAAATTTTTCAGTGCAGCGTGATCATAGAAATAGGATTTCTTTGCACATAAGCACTACGGCTATTAATTTGTTTGCAAAATTCTTAGAGATGTAAATACTCTCAAGCAGGCTACACTCCTGACTCCTACCAAGAGAACAATACAAGCCTTTGAATGAAGAGAGCTGCTTACAGGATCCTGGAGAAGGCCTCCCGGTTCTCATTGAGCGTCCACTCGTCCTCGGCGCCGGAGGCGTAGTAGTCGTAGGCCATCTTGGGAAGCTTCTGCTTCGCGATGGCCTGGTACTCCATGACGTTGGTGATCTCCCCCATGGCGCCTCCTTCGCCGCTGGCCGGAGCCCCCACACCACTCGCTGCGATACGAAAACAAATATTGGAGCATGAGCTTTCTGCCAGATATAAATCAAATTTATATTCTCGAGAAAACAAAGCCAAACATGCTGGTCACACTTGGATCAAAGACAGCTCAATGCATTATTACGCACGCGTGCAGTAGTAAAAACGCTAGACGTACTCCCTGTACAAAGCAGTATAACTCTGTTTTACGTATGTCTAGCTACCAAAGCTTCCAGTCAATCTTGAGCTAGGTAGGATACTTTGTTCCAGTAGTCGTTATACTTTTTTATTTAATAAAATAAATAACTGTGTTATATATTTTTCACATGATCATGCAAGTCCGTTGAACCAATTTTTTTTTGTGTGTGCACGCGTGTGATAATATGGATAACTACTAGGTCTGCAAATAATTGCTCACCTGGCAGCTGGTATAGACGAATATAGCAGGGGTTAAAAATAGGATTTTCTCATATTATAGTGCCCCCGATCGAAAACAGTATCCTCATCCTCAAGGAAACTGAGAGTTTCAGGACAGCAGTAGTATCCGATATCTATGGCGATAGCCTGCTTTCAGGATTAACGTGGACTAACGAAACAGGAACAGCATCCGAACAAACCGGAAAACATGATTTCAGAGAAATCCTGAGAGATGTACACCAATTCTACATCAACATGGTTATCATGAACTCTTCCTCTCACATGCTCCTTGCGAAACACGCATGGCGGACATAACATTATTAAACAGAAATTAAACACTACCACTCGACCAATTAGAGGAGTCGGAGACGCAACGGGATGACAAAATCAGCATATGCAAGAAACGCACAATTCATTTTGAGTAGCAGATGATGTTGAAGAATTCTTCTTACCTTTACACAAGGATGGGGATGGGGAGGATCGGCAGGCAGTGGAGAAGCTAGGGTACAAGAGCCAGAGGGAGAGGCTGGTGGTGGTGTTGAGAGAGAGGTTTCTGCATGAAGACAAAGGCGGGGGAGTAGACGTGGGAAGAGAAGCGAGAAAGGGAGCGAGAGGTTACGGATGAGCTATTGGAGGTCGTGATGAAGGATGCCTCCTCCTACACAGCTTCCTCATCCACTTGACATCACCTGTCCCGGCCTCCAGCACTGCCTCCATCCAACAGATGGAGCGGCACGATAAAGATAACAAATTTGTTATTTGTGTTTTGGGTTGAGTTGGAGTGGTTTATCTATCTTCTCACAGTCACAAAAATTTGCAATTTTTCCACCTTGCTTTCTAGAATTGGGTTGGGGGCACAACTGAACAAATCACAAAGTGAAGGGTACTTGTTAGGGAGGATAAGGCCACAGCAGGGGTCGTTCTTGTGTGGTGGTAGGGATGAAAACGATTGGAAATAAAACCACATTATCGGAAACGACACTCAATCGATCGGGAATTTACCATATTTTCTAAATCAACTATTATGTGAGAAATGCACTGTAGAGGTAAAAACGATTAGTAATAGTAATATGTTTGGGTAGAATCGGAAACGGTCGGAAACGAAATCATTTTACCGGAAACGAAGCTTGGTCAGTTGGAAATTTCCATCACCCCTACGTGGCGGTTTGTATGGGCAAATTTGGTTGCTCCCGTGGGCTCTTCTTACGATGGGATTGTGGTGCAATTTGGATAGGGAGACAATGGACAAGGGAATGTAATTTCCACCACCCATGTGTGGCGGTTTGTATGGGCAAATTTGGTTGCTCCCATGGACTCTTCTTACGATGGGGATTGTGGTGCAATTTGGATGGGGAGACAATGGACAAGGGAACGAGTGACGATCGTTAAGACAAACAGATGCTGGCATCGCAAGAGTACCGCCAAAAATGATGAACAAGACAAGACAGTTTAGCTATTGGGCCTTTCCAACAGTCCAATTTTCATTTTCACGAAGCAACATATATAATCAGCGTTCCATCACCCTCTCTCTCAAAAAAAGCCAGCGTTCCATCACCCTCTCAAAAAAAAAAGTCAGCGTTCCACCAGGTCCTGGGTGAACCCTGCTCAACAAGGACCATATGGCTTTTTTTAATAATATAAAGGACCATATGGTTGAATTGACCACAGGAAAAACTGCCGGAGTCTGAGTATGTATACACTAGCAATTACGTTATCCTCCCTCCCCACTCCCCAGATTTGTATGAAAAATGAGAAAACACGCTCCAGTTGTCAGTCCAAGCCTTAACTTCATCTTACAGTTAATCTCAGGTATACCTCAATCGGCGGATTCGTTGATCGCACAATCTCACGATCAGTTAGATGGCCTGCTGCCCTGCTGCAAAACAAATATGAGAATAGAAATAATTCCATAATGTTATATCCCATGAACAGGCAGTACAGTACATAAGCCTCGATAAAATGAACTCCTTTTTATTTAGCAACACGCTAAATAAAGGACCCTCTGTATTGTTTCCACTTTCTCAGTACAGGGTACTGCCACGCCATTTTTAGGAAATGCATATTTTACCAGCTCACATTTCTCATGGCAGACTAACTACCGCCATAACAGATCTATGTGTACTAGGGAACAACATGACAAATGCAAAGAGCATTAGGGATTACTTGTTTTGCCTTCTAACCCAAATGCAAAATGCATCTGAACAGATATCAGCAGATTTCTCTTCCCACAAGCAAACTCATTATCCTCCTTTCACAAAAAATTGTCTAGCTGCACACCAATGGGGCCCTTACTTCCCCTTGCCATTCTCAGTCCAGACGCTGTCCCATGAGCTGTTGGTAGCTTTCGGTGCCTCAACAAACTGCTGGCTTGTTCCCTCCAATGGCGGAGCTCCACTGCCCTTAACACCACCCTTCTTTGGTTTTGTTTTGATCCCCAGCAAACGTAAAACAAATCTTGCAAGCTCACCATAAAGCATTCCAGCCCGATCACATAGCTATGAAGATAATAATGTGGGATCAGGAAAAATAAAAGAATATACTCGAAATAAGTTTAACAGGTACAGTAGAGAAATATTAGTCAAAAGATACCTGCAAAAGTGCAGTAATGAACATGTGGAATGCCTGAGTGTTCTGGCTAACCAGGAAGCTAACCCGCCCACAGAAATTTACAACACCATGCATCTGTAATTAACAAAAATAAATATTTTTGAGAATGGTGAGTAGGAAAAAATATGTTTTTAAATCAACTGATGCAAAGCAAACTATATGCAATCGCTACATAGAATTTGATTTTGGATTACTAGCAAAAATGCGTTCCCATAAGAAAAGATAAAATAGAAAATGCATGAGCTTTATCATGTGTAACAATCATGACATGCCAGGGAATACAGGGTACAGACGTAAACTAAGTTCTGGAAAAATATTTCAAAACGAGATTATCACCAGGTTAAGGACAGGAAAGCACTACATGCTCAGCTGTTGTGGATGATCAATTGAAACTAATCAATATCTACATCAACAGTAAGTTAGTAAACATATATTACCACTCGTAGGAAGGACACCCAGAATCCAGGAGGTGGTGCAGGAGGGCCAAATGAATTTGGACCCTGATTGTAAGGACCCATGCCCATGCCATAACCACCATAGGGTCCTCCCGTTCCACCGTTATACATTGGCCCACCATAACCTCCATACGTAGTACCATAACCTCCTCCATAACCTGAATACATGTTGTTTCCATAGGTCCCATTAAATCCGCCATAAGAGCTATACATATTAGAGCCATAACCTGCATTTTTATCAAAAGCTTAGAAAACATACTGGAACCATAACATGCATTTCCATTGAAGGTTACATATTGAGATAAGCGAATATCTGATGAAATGTGCACAAAATTATCAAGTACCCCCATAAGAATTTCCATAGCCTTGCTGCTGCCATGGCCTTGGCGGAACAGGCCTTGAGATGTTGCTGGTTACATTGGAAGTGACATTGTTCCCTGTAGCAGAAACAATTTCTCCATGCTTCGCTGTCCCAGAAGCTTCAACAACTTCATTAGTGGTACCTCCGGATGGGGGCTTAAAAGGTGCTGGACCAGATGAAGCTCCCGCACGTTCCCACGGCTTTGGTGGCAGATTACTACCTGGCAATCACATCCATGGACAACTTTTCGCTAAGCTTACAATGACAAACAAAGACAGTGCTAGGCACACATTGAAAAGAAATGTGAAGTGGTACCCATAAGACTATGATAATACAGACTGGGGACCAAGTAAATTTCCTATTTCTTTAACGAAAAAGATAATGCTACAATACTGGCTGTGCAATCAAAACAGCAGGCACTAATTCAAACCCTGATCCCTTATTTCCTACATGAAAAACAAAAAAAACTAACAACCATGGTGAGACTTCTATCTTTTAGTTCCACAACATGTAGGTAACGTATCTCACAGGTGTGCCATGTCCTGATGTCCATGACTAATACATAGAAGGACAGATAACATTAAACCATGGATCACCAGGAACTGGAATTATGAACTGTATGGATTGAATGAACAAGAGCCGCAATCAAATCATCACGAATTGCAGTTTTCTACAATAGATTAGCTTGT
Organism: Setaria italica; assembly: GCF_000263155.2. NCBI lineage: Eukaryota > Viridiplantae > Streptophyta > Magnoliopsida > Poales > Poaceae > Setaria > Setaria italica. The sequence goes on from NC_028458.1 coordinate 3,729,217, forward strand.
TAACATAACACACCTATATGAATTGGAATTACAGTTCCATCAAACCCAAGATACCAGCAAGCTTCCATCCTGCAAAGCCGCCCTATATCCATGACTTTTGACAACATAACAAACACCTACAAAACTTCCTGCCCTATGTTTTAGATTAGTACTACACTAGTACTTGGCAGGTTGACCCTTCCTCGAATCCTCCTCCCAAATGATTCAGATGGATTACATCCAGCAAAGAAACACCAAGAGGCGAAATGCTGGCATCATGACAAACTCAAGACTAAAGCTCATAATCACATCCTGTTTTCTCAATGAAATAAAGGAGCAATCCATCATAAGCTAAATAATCCGTCAAGCTTGACATTTTTTTTTTCGAAATTCCTTCGCCCTATAGCTCATGCGACGCTTGCTGCAAATTCAAAAGCTGTTCCCAAAATGACCCCAAAAACCCCCACCCAGCGGCGCCCCAGCCTAACCGACCGGGACGCACCCACCGCCACGGAACTCCCAACCCAATCGCGAGCCAAAACAACCGATCGGACCGAAATCTGGCACGAATTCGATCGATTCCCCACCCCAATCCCCGCCGACCGGCTGCATAGAGCCAGCTACGCGCGCAACCGATCACTCAGACGCACATGAAAAAAAGAAGGGGGGAAGACGCCGCGACGCGATCAAGGATAGAAGACGAACACGAACCTGCTGCCATGGCGTGCGCCGCGCGGCTCCTGGTTTCGGCTCGATCAGGCGGGCGGGCGGCCGCGGTTTTCCCCTCACCCCCTCGATTGCTCCGTCCGTCGGCGGTGACGCGGGGTCGCAGTGGGAGGAGAGGGGAAGAGTCCAGCCGAGCGAGCCGCCCACGCGGCGGACCGGACGGGCGACTAATCCTGGCTCCGTCCGCGTCCTCGGGGGTGTTTCGGCGAGGCTGACCACCGGAGCCGAGTCGAGTCGTGTCGCCGCGACCCGGTCACGTTTTCCTCCCGGTTTGGTCAAGCCGCCCAGGGAAGGACGAGATCGGACTCGACTTGGGCCAACCTTGGTTGAGGCCGGTGGTGAAACCGAAGAAGTCAGGATCGGGGCCCAAAAATTATGGGGACCATACCGATCTGGGCTGAAAAGATAAATTGGCCTTAAAGAAGGCCACTTAGCCTGGAGTTTTTTTTATAGACAGCTAACAATTCACTTATTCCGGTCAGAAATACTTAGGATCCCAGTTCGATAAAAGAAAAATACTTAGGATCCGCACATGTTCAGACAAACTTTGAATATTTTTTTGTTATCTATAGCTTTTATTATGCTTCGTTTGAAAATACATGAATATGCTTACACTGTACTAAGAACAAGAAAAAAAAGGCAAAATTAACATATAGAAGTTAGAAATTCTCACAAAAAGAAGAAGTGAAAAATTCCATCCTCCTAACAATGCACAAAAAAGAATCACCAATCTTTCTTTAGGACGTAGTTACATATGCATTCTCCTGCAAAGTATGCAATTGTTTCACCGGAAGGAAATACTCTAGCATAACTCCACCTTTTTTCGGCGATCATGCTTCAGCACGTTTTTCATAAGAGAAAAAGAATTACAATGACGTAGCTATAAGAGAAATTAACAAGCCATGCACAAGTTCACGGAGACGAACCCTTTTAAAAAAACCAGAGAGAAAAGGCCGATAAGCACACGATGGCGGCCTGGCGGGAAAAAGGCTCTGAACTGAAATTCCATCTCCACCGCATTGGCCTAGGTAAAGGTAGGAAAATTCAAGCGCAAAGACATAAAGCAGAAATGTGATCTCTGATCAGATACACGAATCGCACGAATTGACAGTGATGATTGCGATTGACAGCGAGATGATGTTGTACGACACTCCATAATCTAATCCGGAAGATTGTACTGGAAACTTAACTGGGACAGCGTGTTCGCCTGCCCTTTTTAGTCAACTTATCAGCCGTACTAGTCGTACTGCAGTTTATTTTCTCTCACAGAACAATCAGCAGCTTATGTCTCTAGAATACTTTGCGTTGGCTGCGGTGTCAACTATCGACCTGAACCTGCGCTTTCAAATAAGTCATTTCAAGAACTAAGCTTTCTTTCACCGGCTCTTAGTAGCGTGTCAGATAGCGTTGGGTCTGAAATCAATTATAGTTTTGGAATCCAAATCCGAGCCAATGGCAGCAAATACCATATGCAGTTACGCTTAGAAGCAACGACTACTTTGAATTTGCACTGCAGCGCTATGCGAGGTTTAATCTTCCTTAAGATCTATTCGCAGTTTCGCACAACTGTACAACTACATTGCCGCTAGCTGTGCTCTAGATGTCGTCACCACATGTCACATAGGGGGCTCCTATCTATCTATGGGAAGATAGATAGGAGAGATACCTATAAGCCCATTAGGCTCATCTCTTTCCTCCCTTCTTCTTCCCCGCCGGTTCACCACCCCCGCCGCCTCCTCCACCATCCTCGGTCAGCGGCCGCCACGCCGCCCGCCCACCGTCCACCACTGTCCTCCACCTTGCCCTTCCTGACCCGACGCCGCTCATGACCCCCACCGTTGGCCACTGTCCACCGGATATCTAGCCCTGCCCGGCCGCCGATGCTCCCGCGCCGCATTGCCCCCGCCGCCGGCCGAACCGCCACCACCGTCGGACCTGCCGTCGCCAGCCTCCTCCTCCTCCTCTAAGGCCGACGGCCATTAGAGCCCCTGAAACCCGGACTCCTAACCTTAAGTACTGCCGGCCTCGACCACTGCCCGCGTCCGGCGGCGACCTCGCCACCGAGCCGCCTTGCCCACCCCACCTCCTGCCCCACCAGCGAGCTGCCTCCTTCCCCAACCTTCTCCGGCGGTGGCGCGACGAGCGACGAGAGAGATGAGAGAAGGTGAAAGGAGCGCGAAGGTGATCGTGCAGCCCATAGGGCCGCACGAATCTTAAAGATTGGCTCTTCCTACCTTTCGGAAGATGATAGGTTTTCCATATCGCTCATCAGAGTTCTCTATGTAAATTTTCATCAGGTAAATCTGTCCATTCCTATCCGCTTTTCTTTTTATTACTCTTTGTTTGTTGTTTCTCTCAAGTGATAGAGGAAGTCTATGATGAATTTTTTAAAGTCATCTCACTCCTTCCCTATGGCTCGTATTTCATGATAAGTGGTGGAAGAAAAGATCCTTTCCAATTTATTTGTTCAATTCTAAAAAAAGAAAAGGAAGAAAGGGATTTATGGGGACTGCCCCCTTTATCTCTTAGGGCCTGTTTGGATACCACCTCATAAACTTTAGGACACTCATAAAGTTTAGGAGCTAGAAATTGCTAGTCCTAAAATTTAGGAGTGAGGTGTTTGGATGGACTCATAATTTTTAGAATGTTAGAGGGAAAATGACCGTTGTATCCCTAATTAAAGGAGTAACTGCCGGTCGCCATGCCCTCTGGTTTTGGCGCGAGCGAGCGCTTCTTCTGGCGCGGCGCGAGCAGAGCACTGCCTGGAGTGCTGCCTCTGGCGCAGAGCTGGTGCTTGCCGTTTTTTTTTGCGCCATTTTTTTTTGTTTTGCCGGCCCTTTGCTGCCGCCTTTGTCAACTAAATTATAGTGGAATGTCAAAAAACAGTAAGCACAGTCCATCGTCATTGTCATTACAACTCAAAAATACAAAACCTCTACAATCTATTAAACAAACCATTAGCTATACTATCACGAAATTCGTTCATATTTTGATCTCCGTCTGACTCTTCGGTATTTCCCTCATGTCCTTCAATGCTTGATTCTTCGGTCAAAGGAACAAAATTTTCATCACGATCACACATATGAAAGGCCCTATCCGCATTATCGTTCTCCCTAATGAAATTGTGAAGTGCCATACATGCTACTATTATTTTGCTTTGCTTTTCAATTGGAAAACTTGGAATTCCCAATAAAATCCTCCATTTCATCTTCAAAACTCCGAAGGACCTCTCAGTAACATTTTTAAGTGATGAATGCGCGTAATTAATAGTCTCCTTCATATCTCTCGGAATTGGGCCACTCCGGAACTCAGGAAGGTGGTACTTCGTACCTTTGTATGGTGCAAGATACCCCGGGCGGTTAGGATATCCAGAGTCTACTAGATAAAACTTTCCTACAAATTAATAGAGAATATGGTTAGCAATATTAGCATATAAATTATTTTCAAAACATCTTGTGAGCAAAGTTGTACCTGGAGGAGGGTGTGGATACTTGTCAGCATATTTATTTAAGGCATCACTGAATACTCTCATATCATGAACTGAACCAGAACCACTAACAACAAATGTGAATCTCATGTCGAAGTCACAAATGGCAAGCACGTTCTGTGTAGGATATCCATGTCTGCCCGTATGCTGCACCACCTTATTACTTGGCACCACAACTGGTACATGAGTCCCATCTATAGCTCCTATGCAATTATTGAAATATGGAGCATACCTAGGGTTTCTCAACCTCTGGTGAATTGTTGTAAACTGAGGGTCCTTTGGCCTAATTATATCTACTGCTAGCCTAATAACACATGACAAAACCAAATCGAATGTGCGGCTTATTGTTTCCAATGACCTTACAAACCGATCCGCAACTTGTCTTAGTGACTGGGGTGCACCATTTATCCATAAAAACATAGCTAAAGCCTCCATCGTTGACATTCTTCTAGTTCCCCTCAAACCATAAGACTCAACCAACAGGTCATGAAGTTGGTGAAATAAAGTGCAAGACATCCTAAACATGTTGTAGCATGAAGTTGGATTTGATAGTGTCTCTTGCACCCATTTTATGCCCGGTACAGTGGGTACTCTAGGTGGCCCTTTGTTGAAGTAAGTGTCATAGTACATACCAAGCATTATTGAGGACTCCATAACCTCTCGATTCCTCTTTCGACGTATGATTTCCATCTCCATGAACTTGCATGCCATATTTATGAATCATCGTCAGAATCTCCTTCACCATCATCCTAATTAACCATTACAAAAAAAAACAGGCATGCATTAGTCAAACAACTCCATAACAGGCACATGAGTATTGTAGCCGAGCCATGTTCACAAGCTAAAATCAAACATGGTCAACAAAATCAAATAGTCCAGTACTCAAACAACCACATATTCAAATAACCACATATTGAAACAACCACAAATTCAAACATCTCACATGATCACAAATTCAAACAGGCACAGATTCATGTTCTACCAGCCGAAATAACATGTTCACAAACCAACAATTCAAGGTTCAAACAGTCACATAAGTTAACTACTAAAGTCTAATCTAACTTCTCCTTCTTGCACCATCTTTTCAAAAAAGCCATTCTAGCCTCTGCATCATCAAGGTTGTAGAAGAATTCCCTGTTGAATTTATCCTTGCATATGTCCCAACAAGCAAACATTTCAGCACTGTCCTTCCTTGCACCACATTCTAGTGCTAACTGTTGGCATCTCCTAACTTCATCTGCCATTGAATTGGTGTTCATCTTCTGCCTCTTATCTTCTGTGAATTTGACAATTGATGCACCAACATTCCTGAAAATACTATGGGTCACATCATCCTTCTCTAATTGCCTGTTGAAGTAATTAGTCACAGCAGTGATCATTGGGCTTCTTGATTTTTTTGGAGGGCTAGTAGCAGTTGATTTGGTGCTTGCATTGAACCTCTTCCTGTTGTTTGAGCTCTTTGGGCTGTCATAGAAAGAGGCAGGTTCACCATCACAGTCCTCTCCACCAACTGAAGGGTCTCCCACATCATCATCTTCACCATCTTCTTCTTCCTCCTCCTCCACTTCTGGAATGTATGTTGTGCTTCCATCAACTGCAGTTTCATGAAACATTTCTTCCAACTGATCTAAGTACTCTGGAGCACCATGCTGCAACTTCCTCAAATCAGGACGTTTCTGCAAGTGACATGTCATTCTAAGTCAGGAGCACTACATCCTGGAAATTAAAGGGTTAGTACAAAATTTATCTCTCACCTCTGTGTGTAAATCCTACCACCAATTTGGAGCTAGCACTATCCCATCTGAATTTCTACCTAGACCTGATTCCTTCTGTAGGCTTTTCCAAAAGGTATATAACATTTTCAATTGATCTCTTCTATTCCTAAACTGTCCAAGATCATGCTTCAAACCAGTAGCCATGTAGTACTTTTGCTGAATTATCTTCAACCCTCTAGTGGACATGTTGACATGTTGCCTTTGGGACAGTTTCCTTCTTTAATTTGCTCAACTGACAAATCACAGAATATTCCAGTATTCCTTTCTATCCACTGTGCTTTGTCATTTTTAATCTATTGAATAAAGAACAGTGAATTTCAAGGCAACACACAAATAGCAATCAACAAAGTAATACATGTCACTAATTCAGGTATGAAATAGTTAACTATTTCAGCGACTATTTAATGAATTTATCTAGACAGAATACATGAAGCCACTAATACATGAAGCAACATTTTCAGGAACTCACAAATTCAACATCTAACAATTTCAGCATGTCACAATTTTAGTAAGTCACAGATTCATGAAGCCACTAATTCATCTAGCCACTAATTCATGAAGCTCTGTCATGCATCAAGTCACAATTCAAACAATTCACAATTTCAGAACAACTCCCACAGCCACTAATTCTAAATAGACCCTAATTTCATACTATCAAGTCACAGATTTTACCTTTGACGCAGGAAACACAACTTCCACAGCTGCATCATCAACTACATTGTGTTCATAGGCATCAAAAGCATCTTTTGGAGGGCCTGAAGTTCCTCCACCATGAGCACCACCTCGACGGCCTCCTCCACGACTTGCACTGCCAGAACCACCACCGCGAAACAATAATCTTGCACGCCCTACTCCACCTCTGGTACCAGGCCCCCTGCTGCCGCCGGCCATCCTGCTACCGCCTGCACCTTGACTGGAGCCGGCCGCCTTGCTGCCAACAGGTCCTGTGGTGCCGCCGGCCCCTCTACTCGCGACGGCCCCTCTGCTCCCGCCGACCCCTCTGCTCCCGCCGGCCCCTTTGCTGCCCCCACCACCATTGCGAGCCGCGCGTAAGCCAAGAGTACGGCTACCGCGGCCCCGGGGAACCTCATCTTCCCGAAGGTACTCATATACTCAGATCTGTGTACTCCTCAGCCTGGGAATTGAGGTCCAAGTTCTCCAAGCCGTGATGGGGGCACTGGAAGACTCGGACTGAGAAAAAAAATCGATTTGGCAGGGGGGAATTTGTGGATCGGGCTGGGGGAACAAATCCTCCAATCCGTCGTCGTCGTTGCCCGCCATTAGGAAACGACGGAACTCAAGCATGGCGAGGGAAGGAGGCGGCGGCGAAATGGGGAGGAGGCGGGAAAATGGAGACGAGGCGGCGGCCAAATGGGAATGAGGCGGCGAGGGAAGCAGGCGGCGGCGAAGGGAGGAGGCGACGGCCGGATGAGATGGCGGCGGGGAAAGGTGGACGAGGCGGCGAGAGTACGAGGCGGCGGCCAAGGGAGGAGAGGGCGGCAGCGTAGATCCGGCCCCGGAAGGGGATGGCGGCGGTGGAAGGAGTACGGGGAGGACGGAGGGAGGAGGAGGCGGCGGCGGAGGAAGGAGGAGGCGACGGAGGGAGGAGGAGGCGGCGCAGATGCGCTGTGCGGGAGGAGGAGGAGGCGCAGATGCGCTGTGCGGGAGAAGAGCGGGGGAGGATAGGGTGCGACCGTGGAGAGAGAAGGGGAGGGGTAACAGGGGTAAAGGATGGGTTGGGGACCACTTTTATGAGAAAAATGACTCATTATGATGGTTTGGTCCTCCTAATGAAAACAGCACCCCTAAATATTATGAATGCACTTTTATGACACCAGTTTGGATGCACAAGTCCTAAAAGTGACCTAAAAGTGAAGTCCTAAAGTTTATGAGGTGGTATCCAAACATGCCCTTAGTGTATATTGTAGGAATAATCAAACTATTCCTTACAACACTCTGGCACATTTACATCCTCACAAATAATGATCTTTGTAGTCATAACCGTAGAATAGATCCTGGCACATTTACATCCTCACAAATAATGATCCTTGTAGTCATAACCGTAGAATAGATCCTAATTGAAATGCATACACATTTAGTTCATACACAATTGGCACAGTAAGAGGAGATGTAATTTACAGATTAGAGAGGGGCTATCTAAAGTAAAAGCTCGCGATAACTATAGAATAGATCCTAATTGAAATGCATACATTTGGTTCATACACAATTGGCACAGTAAAAAGAGATGTATTTTACAGATTAGAGGAGAACTATCTAAAGTAAAGGCTCGCGATCGAAGTACTAACTGCCCATCATCATGAACTTTCTCCGTTTGATCTACCCTGTTACACACCCTCACGTCGCGAGCGCCAGGCCCGATCCTCTGTGGCCACCGGCCCACATAGCACGAAGCGTCTAGCGACGCGCGCGCTGGGATTCGGTGAACCGGTGGGCGCGCGGCCTGGTCTCCCTCTTCTTCCCCGCCCGTTCGGCAACTCAACTCGAGGTCTCCGATAGTGCGGCCGCTCGTCGACCTCGCCATCCCTTGGTATCACATCGTCGCCCCGGCCCGCCCGAACAATTTCTATGGCCGGCGTCGGTGCTGCCTCCCTCTCGTGGCCGATCGCCATGCCGTCGCCCGCTGCTACCCGTCGGCTCCGCCGGTCGCCAGGGCCAGCCTCTCGTGCGCGCGCCGCGCTTCTCACGTGTTCCCGTCACTCGCCGCACGCCCAACGCCAACGGCATGCCGGGCCGCTGATAAAATGCGTGACGCACGCCGTGGCAAGCGCACCGGAGCCCAAACGGTCCCCGTACGTTGGCACGCTCGTGTGTGGTCCTCGTTTGCGAAGGGATTGCACATTTAGCCCAAAATGTCGTTTAGACGCCAAGGGAAAGAGAGGCCTTTTGGCTTTGGCACCGCGCTAGGATTTGGAACGGATAGGTGGACCCCGGAGTCCAACCGCCTCCACTGCCTGGTCCGCGCGGCGACCCCGCGACCCATGCCGTCATCACATATGACATCGACCCCGGCCGATCTTCTGTGGCCAGTCCCGTGCTGCGCGCACCGCCTTATTCCCTTATAAAAAAAAACTCGCGTATTCGCTGTGGCAAAACCTGTGTGACGCAAGCCGTGACACCGAGGCGACCGAACGAACCCTCCCGTACGTTCGTGCTCCGGTGCTCGGTTGGCGACGCGTTTCCTCGCGAGCTTTACCTGGAAGACTGAAAGAGTTTGCACTTTGCAGCCGAGATCTCACAACGTGTGACATCATCGCTCCCACACCAACACTGTACCTTCTGGAACCTCCTCAAGCCCTCATCCCTCTCGATCCCTCCGTCTCCTATAAAGCTGGGCCCTCCTCAACCCATACACCTCCACACAAACATCATCTATCCGCCACCGATCACTCCCTGCACGCTCACAACCTCATCACACAGAGAGAAGAGAGATCAAGAAGAAGAAGAAGAAGCCATGGCGGGCGAGAAGAAGGGCCTGCAGCTGCTGGACTTCTGGGTGAGCCCGTTCGGGCAGCGGTGCCGCATCGCGCTGGCCGAGAAGGGCCTCCCCTACGAGTACCTGGAACAGGACCTGAGCAACAAGAGCGAGCTCCTCCTCCGCTCCAACCCCATCCACAAGAAGATCCCCGTGCTCCTCCACGACGGCCGCCCCGTCTGCGAGTCCCTCATCATCGTCCAGTACATCGACGAGGCGTTCCCGGGGCAGGGCGCGCCGCTGCTCCCCGCCGACCCCTACGCGCGCGCGCAGGCCAGGTTCTGGGCCGACTACGTGGACAAGAAGGTCTACGACTGCGGGTCCCGGCTGTGGAAGCTCAAGGGCGAGGCCCAGCAGCAGGCGAGGAAGGAGATGGTCGAGATCCTCAAGACGCTGGAGGGCGCGCTCGGCGACGGCAAGTTCTTCGGCGGCGAGGCGTTCGGCTTCCTCGACGTCGCGTTCGTGCCCTTCACGGCGTGGTTCCTCACCTACGAGAGGTACGGGGAGTTCAGCGTGGAGGAGGAGTGCCCCAGGCTGGCGGCGTGGGCCAAGCGCTGCGCGGAGAGGGAGAGCGTCGCCAAGAACCTCTACCCGCCGGAGAAGGTCTACGAGTTCGTCGGCGGCATGAAGAAGAGGCTCGGCATCGAGTAGTGGGGATCGATGAGGAGTGATGAAGGTTGCAGGTTCCAGTTGCAGCTGCTTCGCATGTAGACGCGTGATTGTGTTGTAGTGCTGCGTCATTGGGTTGGTGTTGGTGGTGGCGTCTGTGATGCATGGACGCTCCTGTTCGTACGTGTCTTCGTTGTCGGTTGAGTTGTTTGTGTCATTGGCGTGAGTCCGTGTTCGGTGTCCCGATCCCGAAAATGGCCTCCTGCACTCTAGCGTCCTGTACCAGAACTGAATAAAGGTTTCCATGGATTTCTTGGTGTTATATCAAACGTCTTCAATTCGTCGCCTCACCTTTTTGTGTTCTTGTAGGATGCTTTTTGCTTCGAGATGTGCTGGCAGCGCTCTCCAAGAGCGCGTGTTTACGATGTGCTTGCCGGCTCTGCCAACTGACGATGCCGGAAAAAAGGGCCGTGAATCTACGAGAGGACCCAGACCCAGTCTCAAACGACATGTCTCAAGAAAGGGCCGTGAATCTACGAGAGGACCCAGACCCAGACCTCAAACATGTCTCAAGATGCGGCCCAACACCTCTGGTTTCCCTCGGGTTCTGCCACGTCAGCGCTGACGGTCCAAGTGACAGCAAAAGAGCTCGTATGATGATGATCGTGTCATTTTCTTTGTCGCCACCAGACAGCCGGCGTGCTCCCTCGCCTTCTCCGTCCTCCTCCCCGGCTCCCCGCAGGCCACAATAAAAAAGGAGGGAGACCCCCGGCCTCGACCTCCCGGTCTCGCCGGGGCAGCACCGCGTACCGTCACAATACATGGCAGGCGTCAAGAGCGACGGCAGCGACAGCGGCCTGGTGCTGCTGGACGTGTTCGGCAGCCCGTTCGCGCAGCGCGTGAGCATCGCGCTGGCGGAGAAGGGCCTGGCCTACGAGCGCGCCGAGCAGGACCTCACCGCCAAGAGCGACCTCCTCCGCCGCTCCAACCCCGTGCACGGTAAGGTCCCCGTGCTCCTCCACGACGGCCGCCCCGTCTGCGAGTCCCTCGCCATCCTCCAGTACCTCGACGAGGCCTTCCCGGGGACGCCGCCGCTCCTCCCGCCGGTGTCCGACCCCTACGCGCGCGCGGGGGCGCGGTTCTGGGGGGAGTACGCGGACCGGCTCCACTTCTGCGGGAAGCGCCTGTGGCTGTCAGCGCCTGGTGGCGACGGCGGGGAGGCGGAGCCCGGGGCGCGGGCAGAGATGGCGACCGTGCTGCGCGCTCTGGAGGCCGAGCTCGGGGAGGGGGACTTCTTCGGTGGGGCGGCGTTCGGGTACGTGGACGTCGCGGCGGCGCCGTTCGCGGCGTGGTTCCTCACGTACGAGCGCCACGGCGGGCCCAGCGTGGCGGAGGAGTGCCCGGCGCTGGCGGCGTGGGCGGCGCGGTGCTCGCGCCGGGAGAGCGTCGCCGCCAACGTGTACCCGCCGGAGAAGGTGCACGAGCTCGTCCAGGAGTACAGGCGGTGGATGCTCGGCCGAAAATGAGTTGACCGCGGTCTGACTGGTCTGACTGGATGGCCATTCGCCTGTTTCTTTCTTTCTTTCTTTCTTTCTTTGGGACAGTTTGTGTTCGACCGTTTGGAGAGTTTGGTCAACTGAATAAAGTGGCGTGCATTCTGAATTTCATCCGGACATGACGATGAGTCGATGACGCTATGCAGATACGCCGATTTTATCAGCTTTCCACACTGAAATTACTCAACATCACGACGAAATGCAGAATACAGTTTCTACTGTCCTAAAAGTCATAGTCCACACTCTACAGCATGTTGGTAGTGACAACAAAATCTGTATCGGGTTCAAGACCTGCACTTTTCAGGTCAGAAAAGAGCATTCCAGCAACACCTCTGGATCAGGATTATCTCGCAAACCAAACCAAGAAACTGTGACCACAATGCTTGTCAAATGAACTTGTTCATCCAAACCTGAGAACAGACTGTTCAGCACTCACTCGAGGGGAGCATCAATCCACAGCAAAAGTTAGACGCGGAGAGGACTAGAACTGCGATCACGGGGCACACTTACAACTCTTGTTCAAAAACTCTCATCTCCCACAAAATTTGTACAACAGCATCTAGGGCGGGAAAGAAAGAAAAAAAATGAAGCGAAGGATTGTTTGATCAATGGCAGTAGGGTTGGGGGTTGACGATGGCCATAGCACCTCTAAAGGATGAATTATTGCTGGAACAGTTCCCAGCATTTGGATGCCTTCAGTTTCTGCAGGTTGACAAACAAAGAAGATTAAGATTCTGACCAATATGTACTGCAAATGCTGAGAAAAGCGTATCTTGCGTGAGGACAAGATGATGGATACTACATACTTGTTTATGCGGTAATATACCATTACCTTTGTATGCATATGCAATCTGGATGTACAACGAATAGCAATAGCCACATAACGAGGACATAAAAATTTGTTGAAGTGGGGACCATTTTTTTAATATTGACTAGCATATAGGGTACTGCTCAAGGGAATGTATCTATTAATGAAATGCCATCAGGTTTAAAATACTGTGGCACTTCTGTCATATTTCTTTGGATGATTTCACTACCTATTAATTCCGTTCAAAAATCACTTAAACCTATTTAATGAACACCCAGAGTATCAGTCCAGAAAATGCATTAAAACATGTTATTCCAGCACAATCCTGTCCTAACAGGCAGGAAAATTAAGGTCTCAGATGACTAAACTAAATAACAAACAAAATAACAATTTCAGGTGGTTAGGAAGTATAACAAACAGCAAGATCGTGTTATGCAGTCCTGGTCTCCAACCAGGAGGCACTGTTACAGCATCTGATGGAAAGCTACATTCAACCAATAGGCCAGAAGTGTCTAGCTCAATTTAGAAGTTTGGAACTCTGGATAGCTCAGTACGAGCAGAGCACCAGAAAACAGAAATGGTGGCATATCCAATCTCAGACAAAAAGGACTGGTCCTTGACGACCATTACCTACTAATAGCACAATTTAACAGATTTCAACACAATAGAACATGTAGAGATGAACATTGGTTTGCATGGACAATGAAGAAATTAAATGGGGTTCCTTCTTAGTTCCTTACCACGCTGAGTGGTCTATAGGAAATAAAAGGGCAGTTAATGTCTTGAAAATGATATCACCAAAGTCACCAAACTACAATAATATTCAAGAAGACTTTTCTCTCAATAGCGTACACTAGCATTTTGTTGGTACCAAGACTCTAGTCATGATTTGCCGGGAACAACGTACCATGTACACTTTTTTCTTGTGTTGGGACACAAGTAGCAGTAGTACTAACTGGTCAATGGTCATACAAAAGTACAGTTCAGTGTCAACAATATGAGGGTCCTAGTCGTGTACACGAGCCCTAAATTCTTGAGCTTAAATTTAAAAATTATTTGAGATCACACAGCAAGTCTGAAGCAAGTACTATGGAGCTTTGGCTTTCAGTAGCTCTATTCTTGAGTCTACATACACCCAGTAATCAAATCCCTACTAGCATGTTTTGCAAACAGATCACCAAGTAGGTTCGTAGATCAAAAGGAGTAAGGCGGTTTCGCACTAAAATGAAACAGCTTACGATTTGTGATTCTATGATTAGGGTTTACGCAGACTGTTTCTGTTTTCAAATTCCTTATGTCTACAGCCAAAATGGGCACTCAAAATTTATTATCATATTTCAGTGACACATTGTAACTGAGATCATGTACCTCTACAAGTAGAAACAAATGCATGTTAGATCACAAACCTAACACCCCAGATCAGTAGATAACACCAGTAGTCATCCAAAGGACTGAAACCTCTTATTATGGTAAGCTGCTACAGTACAAATCAGGTGACTGTATTACTACTAGATATTAATTCAAGACTTCATTTATTGGGGCAAGAGAAAATCTGATATGAGCAGAAACTTGCTTCAGTCAAGATGTTCTGCACATTTAGCTATCTTCTACTCCTACATGCAAAGGTAGTGTTCGATCCCTTTCCAGCAGCGCGACGTAGCTACAGCTCACAACAATTTAATACAATAAAATGCAATGCATGCCAATCAGAAGCCATGTGATCATGCACAATCCTCTCCAATGAGGAGCAAACGACACCTGTTAGGCTAGATCATGCAAAGCCGAGGTAAATGAAGTAGGATGACGCACTGGAATTCTGGCACCCGTCAACAGGAACAGAACAAGGTTAGTGTTTTACGGGATTTATGGGCACGAGACTACCTCGAGCGCTACGAAGAAGGTAATCATGACAAAATGACGATTTGAACACATTACGGGAGACAGAGACAAAAAGCTTGCGAATTTTGAGAGATTATCAACTTACCGTTGAAGGATGCGCAATCAGTTCTTGCTCTTCTCCTTCATGCCGGAGTGCCGGAACCCATCCCACAGCTGTAACGCCGCGGACGCGGTCAGCTGGTTCTCAGATGCCGGATGCGCCGCGGCGGCGGCGTGGCCGAACAAGAACGGGCCGTCCAGCCTCTGGAGCTGCTGGTGGTGATAGCCTGAAAAGTTAGACTGGGAATTGGACTGAAGGGTCCCCCTATTGGCACCCAAGAAACCCGAGGACATGGAGAAATTGAGGCTGTAGTCTCCGGCGGAAGCGGAGGACGCCGCCAGAGCGTCCTGGCCGAGCGAGAAGTGAGGCATCTCGACGGAACTGGTGAAGTTGAAGGGCTGCGCCGGGACCATGCCGAACGGAGGCGCATTGCCGAACTTGATGGGGGCCGAGAAGGCGTGCGTCGACAGCCCGTGCGCACCTTTCCCCGGGTGCGCAATGCCGACGCAGTCGGCGGCGGCCGCCGCGGAGACGTTGGGTTGCTGCTGCTGCCAGGAATGCTTGTGCTCGGCGGCGCTAATGGAGCCGGCCGAGGCCACCCCGGTGAGCAGCTCGGTGAAGGACGCGGCCTGCGCCGAGGTGCTAGCCACGGTGACCTCCCTGTCCCGCGCGGCGCCCCCGCGGCCGTCGGAGCGCGAGAGGGAGAGCTCGGACCCCTTGCTTGTCTCCGATGTGCTGCTGCCCCCGGAGTGCTGCTGCTGCTGCTGCTTGACCTTGTTGCCGGCAGCATCCGCGTCGGCGGGCCCGGGGAGGGCGGCGAAGGCGGCCGGGTCGAGCGCGGGGAGCTTGTCGATGGCGTCGGAGGCGGCGTTGATGAGCCACTCGATGGCCTTGCTGGGCTGGTCGAAGCCGAGGCGGTCCTGCAGGTCGTAGAACTGGATGGCGGTGGGCACCGACAGGCGCACGCGGCGGTCGCGGATGCCCTTGGCCGTGTACACCTTGCTGTGGCGGTCCTTGCCCCCGCTGGCCCGCACGCGGTAGATCCGCGAGCCCGCCCCCGGTCCCTGCGGCGGCGGCAGCAGCGCCGGCGGCTGGCCCCACGCCGCCGCCGCCGCATCCGCCTCGCTCCCGCTCCCCCTCACGCCGCCGCCGCGGCCGCGCTTGGCGCCCTGCTGCTGGGACCGGCCCGGCGCCCCGTCCCCCGCCCCCGCTGCTCCCCCGTCGCCCACGGCCTCCATCCCGTCGCGCCGCTGCTCATGCGCTTGCGGCTTGCCCGCCTGCCCCGCGCGTGCTCAGCTCGTCGCGAGAGGAATGCGGCGTCTTTATGGAGGCGTGGCGCGTGGGCTGGCGCCTGGCGAGGCGCGTTTCGGCTGGGTGCCAGAGGGAGCGAGGGGGAGTGAAACGACCCGAATTACCATTTACGAGAATTCAAGCCGCACTTCGGTGATACTTCCACTGGAACTATCACGTGCGAACTTCTATAGTACAAATTTATACTTAATATAAAAATATCGAATAGCAACAGAGTAACAATATCATCAATATCAAGTACAACACTCGTCACATACCGGTACAAGTCCATTAGGATTGAATCATGAAAGGTAAACCATCTATGCAACAGTAACACGTAGCGTAACGAACAACAACTCCAAAGGTGGGGGACCATCTCTAATCTTCACATTCGTCGTTGTCGAAGTCGTAGTCGGGCTCCGACCCTGAAAAGCCACCATCTACACGAGAAGCGGATAGGCCATGTCAACTTCCAAAAGCAGCAAGCTAAGAAAACGGGAAAAATAATACTATATGCATGGTTCAACCTATATATGGTTGTAATGATACATGCAGTAATCAAGGATGTATCAACCAATACCATCCCCGAGGTCAACACCTCATATCAAGGAAGTCGTCACAAACCACCAGATCCTTAACCTAAGAATCCAGCACCCAAACATACTAGGCGATATGAGAGCTCCTTCCCCTCACATCTCAACGGTAAACGCCGGCCTATCTCAAAAAGGGAAGGTAGAAGTATAATAAAGTCTAGTCAGAGTAACAGATTAAAGGACTGTCCGTACCAGTGGACACGAACTATTCCTATAGGTTATACACTCTGCAAAGGTTGTACATCTGTACCCGCCCAGCTAGAGCCTGAACGGTAGCTAGTCATCCAGACCCCACCTAACGGCTGGAGCCCTAGTAGGTGGCTAGCACTCTCCTATTTCCTCGAGTCTTGTAGTGTCTTCGACTGAAGGGCACGCCGTCACCAATCGGAGACCTCAAAGTTGTGAAACCTACCCACGCCGGGGTGCAGTCTGGTCGGAGCAGGTAAATGCCTCGAACTCCTTACACTTATCCTCCAATCCGTTTACAGGCTGAGCACTATCCACCACTAGTCTCGGATCGAACCCCGCCCATAACAAGGCGAACGGTATGTACGTATATAGTCCAAAGAAACATGGTTATACTGACTCGGTCCTTAGGGGCCGAGAGGGAGCACTCAACTCCACAACAATATGTGCTGAAGCACCTGCAACGTACAAGTACGCCACCTGCTCCTCAGTATCAAACGAGATACCCACCACCATAGGCGCAGAGGGTGGAGAGAGACCAGAATGTTATCTTCTAGCAAGGCACTCCTTAGTACCAACCGCGGCTCGCTCCTACCAAAACACGTCAAGGGATCACACTCACCCAGAACACACGCGAGAGTGTACAAGGAATTCCATCCACAAATCCATGGTATACATCCATCTACAACTCAAAAGCATGTATATGGAATATAAGTAAGATGGAATAGCTAGGGGTTTGTAGCTAGCCCACAGGTAGGTAACAAGGAAAACATGATAAACAATTATCAAGGCATGACTAGAATCATGGGCTATGCGGTCAATCATCATCCAAGCATCATAAATAAAGCGCTAGTAACTAAGCATGTATAGGATCTATATGATTGAGAGTGACATGACACCTTGTCCGTAGTCGTTGGGATCCTCCTCGGTGTAGTCGGGGTCTTGAGGGTCTTTCGGATCTTTGCTCGGGTCTGAACAGAACGAGATACAGTGCAATATAAACTAACTCGCATTACATCTAGGCAAAAACTCCAGGAAAGTTAAATTTAGAAGATCCAAATAACATCAAACTAGCTACAAACAGCACGGGCTCGATTTTACGAATTTAATGCAACTAGTTTCATATTTTTCGGAGTTCAAATGAATTAGTTATGAATTTTTAAAGATTAAATGATTTATTTAATTATTTAATTAATTTTGAGAAAACATTAATTAGGGTGACACATGTCAGCTTCTGGTTGCGCCACATGGTAGCATGGGAGGGTGCCACGTGTCGGCTGCTGGTTGCGCCACATGGTAGCACGGGAGGGTGCCACGTGTCGGCTGACATGGTCAACGATCAACATTTTGACCGGTCAACGTTGGCCGGTCAGCAGTCAACTGGACCCACCGATCAACCGGTGGGTCCCACTGGTCAGTGGGCCCCGTGTGTGGGCCCGGCCCATGCCACGTTCGAGCCACGTGGCTCCACATGACAGCCATGTGGCCCAACAATACTACATGGCACTGCAACGTGGCACACACGTGGGCGCAGGTTTAGCCTAGGATCCGGTGTGCCGGTCGGATTTCGTGCACCACGCTCGTGGAGCCGAGCGTGTGGTGCTCACCTGATGGGTAGGCACGGCAGCGGGTGGCGGCGAGGTGGGTACGCGACGTTGTGGCTAAGGGTGCATGGTGACCGCGCCCACGACGTCGGGGCACGGAACAACGTCGCGGTGCGAAAAGGCTACAGGCAGCGCGGCGTGGCTGCGGCCCGGCCACGACGACTCGAAGGCCAGACAGGGGTGCCAAAGCGGAGAGAAGAGGGAGCAACGGTGCTCACGGTGGGGCGGAGGAGTAGAGCGCGACCGGCTCGGTGGTGACTCGCGGTACGGCGATGATGGCGGAGTGTCCTTTGCTTCGCTCCGGTGATGGCTGCTCCAATGGACGGCGGCTCCAGCTCCTCCCCACGGCGGCGGCCTCCTCCTCCTTCCGGCGTGGCCTCCCTTCCTCTTTTCCTCCCTTCTCCTGTTTCTTTCCCTCCTCCATCTCTCCTCTATGGTGAGCATGGCGGCGGCAAGGGAAAACCCCAGATGGATGGCGAGAGGTCGGGGCTCTGCCTCCTTCTATAGTGGCGCAGGGCGTGGCTAGGACTAGGGTTTGGGGGTGCGGCGCCGGTGAGCGGGCGGTTGAGATGCAGCGGCAAGGCAAGGCGGCCATCCGCGGCCTCCAGCACAAAAGCGGAGGAGCGGGGGAGGGCATGGGCGCATGCAGGAGCGGTAGCGCTTGCCAATGCGGACGTGGCCGACGAGCCCGTCCCATCATACGCGCACGCACCGCGTTCGATGCAATGTGGAAGAAGGGGCAACAGGCGCGCGATGGCTGACTGGCGGGGCTCACGTGTCAGTGGTGGAAAGGAGAGGGAGAGGGTCGTGGCGGTCGGGCCGGCCGACGGGCCTGGCTAGGCCAGGCCAGTAGGCTGCTGCGGGAGAGGTTAGGCGGGCCTGGCCGGTTGGTTGCGGGCTGGCCTAGTGGGTTAGATGTTAGGTTAGGTTTTATTTTTATTTATATTTAGTTTGAATTTTAAGTTAGATTCAAAATTCAAACACACTCATGTTTTAAACCGAACAAGATCGAAAAAGAGCCAAATCAAACTATCATATAAGTTCTAAAATTAAATTGAGATTTAATTTATTAGGAAATTTCTAGAAGAGGGTAGAATTTATCTTCTATTTTCAAATGAGTAGACAATTCAAATAAATTTTTTTAATTTTTTGAAATTTTACTCAATTTAATATTTCAATTTTTTTAAATATTACAGGGTGGCTGCGGCTGCTTGCTGGAATGCGGCAGGGCAGCCGGCAACGGCTGTGGCTGGGCTGTGTGTTCCGGCGTGCTCGTGCGCGCTGGCCGCGTTGGCCAGGCTGCTGCTCGAGCGCCGCGAACGGTCTTATCCCTACCCGGCCCTGGCTGCCACGCCTGCCCAAATCGCCCCTACTCGTCTCGCGCCACCTTTGCCTCGGTGTTTTTTTTTCGCCGGTTCTCTCTCTCTCTCCAGCTCCCGAGTGACACACTCTCTCCACTCACGCGCTGGGCGCTGCGGCGCGGCAGAAGCTGCAGAGGGTAGCGGGAGACAGCGGCGGCGGCAGGCTTTAGGGGGGCCCGGCCCGGTGTCAGATCTGCTGCCGTCTGCGGCACTGCGCTGCTGCCCTGCCCCTGCCCCTGCCCGCGCGCACTTGTCAACCAACGGCTCGCCTTTCGCGCGCTGTGCTAGTGTGCTCGGGACCGGGGGCCCGTACGGCGTGTAGTGCCGTGCCGTGCGAAACGGATAGTGTTTTTACCGCTAGCCTTTTCCTGCCCTGGCTCTTTCGGTGCTCACGGCGGCAGATCTCGCGCGCACGCCGACGCCGCGGTGCCGTCCGTCCCTACTGAGCAATGACCAATGATCGGTGATCCCGTCCTCGGGTCAATCAGTCAATGACCCGAGCCGTGGTCCTTTTGTGGTGGATGGAAAATGCACGGAGAGCCGGTTTTGATCGAGGAAAGCACGGAATATATGCCATTTGGAGTCGGTGTTCGGAGGTCATTTAAGCATTCCTAGGCTATAAGGTGCCACAAACAACACTGGTTCTATAGACGCCTGGCTGTATAGTTGGTTGCCGTCTCAAAAGAATGCACCGGGAAATAGAGGCGTTAGGTAGCTCTGCGTGCTTTATTTCAAATTTCCTAATCGTCTCACGAGATAGGTGGGCATAGAGGTTAAACAACAAGTGGCGTCGAACGAATGGATGATAAGTAAAACTTAGAGGGACGTGCATGCATTTTCTTTTGATTTGGACGATACTGCTGGCCAGGCATTGCTTCCTGCACGACAGCTCTCAAGAAGAATGCGGAGAGACAGATCCGTTCTTATTTTCTGCATGCGTTGTAAGATGCCTGCATAGATTTGAGTTGTAACTTTAGAGCAGTTGTCGCCTGGTATACTTTCCTTTTATTCGGACGTTACCATACTAGCCAGCCATTGCTTCATGCATGACAATTGTCAGATTTGCACGAACAAATGGAGAAGAATGCGAAGATGCGGATCCGTTTTTATTTTCTGCATGCGTCATACACGCCTAGATGGATTTGAGTTGTAGTTTTACGAGCAAGAGCAATTGTCTCTTGTGGGGTCCTACTTCCTAGAATCTAGAGGGTGAGTGCATGATTACATAGGTGTGCTTATGTCTTGTTCTAATGGACCTATTGCCAAAATAGCGTTCGGCCTACGTGCATATGTAACCGTCAATTTAAGCATTATGCGTGCTACCTTTTTTTTTGTTTGTGATTGTTGTGGACTCAAGGATTAAAAGGAGATGAGTGTCGAGTTGTGGTTTTGTTTTCTCCCGCCGCATGCATGCATTATCCAGTACCGTATCAATAATCTACGAGGCACTGCAATGACCAAGTGTAGACTTATACAAATTTAGCATAGATCCTTAGGTTGATCCATTGTAGTCGGTGCCACTTGTGGATGTGCAGCAGCGTTTTTCATCTACCGGTGCATCGCCTATTCTCCATATGCCCATTGTGCCTTTAGAAAAATGAAAAAACAAATCATCATGCTATGTAGTACAAAAGTGAAAAGTTTAAGGTCAATTGAAAATTTGAAATAGCAAATGCCACTTATATTCTAAAAGAATTGAAGCAAATCGATGTCGGTCATATAATTGGTTGTAGTCCAAGGAGTGGATATACCAGAAAAGAGAAATTTTAGGTGGCCTTGCGTGCTTCATTTCAAACTTCACAATCATCACAAAGACAACTGGAGCTAGGTGCAAAACAATGTTTGATGCTAAATGGATGCGACATGTAAGGCTTAGAGGCTTATACATTCATTTTCATGTGATTTATGGGTTGCCATTCCAATCAAGCTAGGTGCAAAACAATATTTGATTTATGGCACAAGCACAACAATTTGTCAAGTTTGCACGACTCGTGGAGAACGATGTGGAGACGTGAAGACCTTTTCATTTTTTGCATGCATCATCTAGACGGATTTGAGTTGTAGCTTCACCACTAAGCTTGTGTTTTACCGATGGTTGCGTTGTCAATAGCGTGTGACCTATGTGCATATATAACTATTTGCCATGCTAGGTGCATGTGTTGTCATGTAGTATGGAGGCACTACAACGCCCAATGGCCTCTTTGGGTAGGAGGTGATGAATATAGAGATGCAATTCACATTTATTCAACCGTATGCATTCTTGAATTGCATAGTTCTATCTATCTATAACACTAACAACCTTGGGTCATTGGGTGCTAAATCAAGTTGAGATGCAAAAGAAAAAATTCTATCGTGTTGAAAAATTTAAGTTGTATAATTACCCAAGTTATCAAATATACTCCCTTCGTTCCAAATTGTAGATCATTTTAGCTTTTCTGTTATGCATCTAGATATAGCATATGTCTAGATGCATAATAATATCTGTGAACATCGAAAAATCAAAACGACGTGTAATTTGGAACGGAGGGAGTAAAGTCATGGATAAAAATAACTTGTGCAGTTATATGGGAGGCAGATCAATGAGGGTAGGGAAACAGATGAACTCGCACCTGATGTTCCGTAGCGTGCGCACTACTGCAGCCCGTACCCGTCGGAGACCAGCGACTGATAATTCTCGCGCTCCATTTCCATGCAAGTGTCCATTTGAATCGCGGTACAGTACGATGCAAGTGTCAGGCCCTCCTCTCCCGACTCTGCTGCTGCCCAATAAATTCCACATCTGGTGCTGCGGATTTGCAGTGGCACGCAACGGCTTTGCCCTTTCGGTTCCGCGTCCTTAACGGCGGGGTTGGCGCCGATGCGAGCTCCCAACAATTGTCGCCGCCCCCCGCTGGGCGCTCTGCCTGCCGCCCTGCCGACGGCCACCCAGCGGCGAGGCTGGCTGCTGACATCTGATCTCTCTGACCCCCTGCGCCGGCCGGGGAAAGGATGACGGCGGCAGCCACGAGATGGCCTGACGGGCGAGCTGCACATGTCGATTCAATTCCACATCAGACGGGCTGGGAGGCCCTGTCCGGCTGTCCCCTGCATTGATGTGACAGTCGTCTCCGAGCCTGCAGACTGCAGTGCTCAGCTGGCGTGTGATGTGACCATCGATTTCCATCAGCTTTTCCTGCTAGGTACGTGCTACTGGGACCCGTACTGCAGTGAGTACAATGCGGTGTTTGGTTCCACTAAAGTTTAGTTACGGTCCATTATTTAGATACTAATGCAAGTATTAAATATAGACTAATTATAAAACTAATTACAATTAGTATCTAAATATTCGATATTAATATGTAATTAATTTTATAATTACTCTAGGTTTAGTCCTCCTAATTAGTATCTAAACATAACTTTAGTCCGTGAAACTAAACACCCTTTAAGAAATACGGGAGGGTAGCAGCACAAGAATTTGTTGGTCAAAGATTGTTTATTGATTGATTTGGGAAGGATACAAAGTTTTGTTTTTCTCTAAGACCAGTCTCGACGCATGATTTCATCACACTGTCACAAGACTGTCATATCATCTTTTCAATGAAATGAAACTGTCACTCTCATTGCACAGTTTTATAGACAGCTCGCAACATTTAATTTTTGTGTAGAGTTATGATCAAATATCATGCGATGAAACTATAATATTCTCGGTGCAAGTTTCATTGGATTTCATGTGACTAGGTAAATGTGTCGTGTGGGTTTTATGAAATGAAACTCCCCTTCCCTCTCTCTTCGTAATTAGGCTGCTAAGTCAGTAAAACTGGTGATGTTGCATATGATTTAATGCACACGAAATGGGTTTAGAAAAGAGAGAAAAGAGAGAGAAGGTCAGATCCAGACATCCAGCCATTCAGAAAAAGGAGAGGAGGAAAGGTCCGTGGGGTTGTCAGCTGCGGCGCGGCGCATGCATGGCGCCACTTTCCCTGTAAAAAGGGGACATGCCTCGAATCCCCCAAGAAACTTTGATGGATGGCATTTGGCAGTGGCAGGCATGGATAACAAACCCTATGGTATCGATCGATCCCCGGAGCCGGGATGACTGTAAGCAAAAGCAGCTGGATCTTCCAAAACGATTTGATAGGAGAGAAGGTAGGAAACGATGTACATTACCACCAGGAACGTACCTATATTACTGTTGGTGGGTAACTTACCCGTGTTAATTATCACTCCCTGTGACCCCTGTTCCAAGTTACAAAACACATTTGCTTTGAAACTGTACACTTTGAGCAAAATTTAGTCGAATTATAAGCATTTGTAATAGCGGAGCAGTTCTCATTAGATAGACATTTCAAAATGCTATCGCCTTGTTTGACTCTGCGAAATCACTACAGGCCTTACGATTCTTGAAACGGTGGAGTGGGAGCAGCCTATGGGGTGCGACCATGGATGGAGTTATGGAAAGCAGAGCCCCGTGCCCGGGTGCCGCGGCCGCCAGCCTGCCGGAGGAAAGGAGGCCAAGCCCGGCTAACCATTTGCTTAAACAAATCCCGAAAAGGTTAGGCTCGCGCTTTGCATCACGCAGCAAATTACTCCTAGTTTAACGATACGCCGTACGGCCCGTGTGAAACCGCGCGCGCGCGAGGGGGGCCGCCGCCGCCGCCGCCGCTTGTCCAGCCGCCATTGGGCTGGGGGGCGACACGTTTCGGCCTAGGGCTGGGGGGACACCCATCAGCTCGATCGGGCACGAGACGAGAGAGATGGTGATTGGGATTGCCTGGGGGCAGCTTGAGGAAAGCAAAGCAGATCGGCTGTAGAGGGACAGGTCGACGGAGGGTCTCGTTCCGGCAGGGCCCCTCGAGCTCGCTCCATCATGGCGTCGTGGGGCCAGAGATACGGTACTGTACGGCGCTGTATGACACGAGCTAGTGATAATTGGTGAGGAAATTAAAGTGCGTGGAGTACAGCAGCATGCGTGTGATAAGGAGCTTTGTCGTGTCTGTGAACGCATGCTGCTTCAGGGATCAAAATATCTCCGTTACTCGTTGATCAGACGTGTACACGCATCATTAACCTTCTGATAGGGATGTGATGTGGATCGGTGGATGTGGACGGTGTGGTTGATCCATATCAGGCGATTGAATCTTAAGACGTCCTAAAATTTAGCACCGGTTAGGAGTATTAATCATAATCTAATTACAAAACTAATTACACAGACTGAGTCTAATTTGCGAGACGAATCTATTAAACCTAATTAGTTCATGATTTGACAATGTGGTGCTACAGTACCCATTTGCTAATGATGGATTAATTAGCTTAATAGATTCGTCTCGCGAATTAGCTCAGAGGTTCTACAATGAGTTTTATAATTAGCTCATGTTTAATCCTTCTAATTAGCATCGAACATCTGATATGACACATCTAAAGTTTAGCACCTAATATCAAAATAAAACCGGGCTATTTTACGTATTGGTTCTTCGATCTTCCCCCTCTCCCTTGACATGCAGTTCAGGCTTCAGCAGACATGTCTGAACTCTGAACCGAACTGGCAATGCCGTCGTCTCTCATCCGTATACCCAATGCCACGATTCCTTCTCCATACCCAAACCAGAAAAAGAAGACAAGGATTTCGTAAAAAAAAACACAGAAAAAGAAGACAATGATGCATACCACTACGAAAACAGCTATCGTTATTCCTCTGATTACTGAAAGAGGAAGAAGAAAAGGTTAGGTGATCAGGACAAAGAGAATGTATGGATCAACCACACACGACACGGAGAGAGACGTGGCCTACGACTGGTCACGTACTTGCACAGCAACCGCGTGCATCGCGACGCTCGCAGGTCGCAACCCAATCCGGCGGCCGAAAAGAACGCTTCCTATCTTATCATGATCAGGCCGAAGTCGAGTCGGGTGTCACATCCGCCAAGGAGAGGACGGAGCACGAGCACTCGCGGGCGCCCTCTCACATTAGTGTCGCCATTTGCCGATTTCTTCGTTCCAAGCAACCGCAGGTCATTTGGAAAAGCGGCACAGAAGCCGCACGTCGTCAGCTCAGCTCAAATGATTGCTGTGCTGCAGGTTCCGTGGTTCGTTCAAGCGTTGCTGGTGCCGTGTCACCGATGGGTGCTGTGCTCACGCACCCGCGAGGTGTGACCTTCACGGCTCGCTCGTGGGGCCGTCATCTGGTGCTTGCAGTGCCCATCAACCTCGCAGTGATCTTCAGGATCGCTGCTTGGATTCCATGGATAGCATCGTAGCAAAGCACAGTGGATTAAATCCAGTGATGGAGAGGACTAGAAGGGTGTAAATGCTGTTGCGGCGCAGGAAAATGAGTTTCAGAGTTCGGACATCAGGAAACGTTGATTTGTTCCTCTGGGAAACATATAGCTTCCATTTCTGACACTCAGGCCTCCAGATGTTAATAAGGCCACTGACAGGATTAGTGTTGGATAAGATCAGTATTTGCACTTCCTCCACGCTGAGGGATTACAGGGGCAATTTTAGGAGCTTGCTTTCAGCAGGATGCACAAAAATCCACAGCAGCCGTCATGATTTCGTTCTGCAGGTGTGGACGAACCAGGTGCAATAGTTTTACTAGAGTTTCCTTTCAATAGGTATTGTATGCATACTCATACAAGGAACACGAGGAAACCTGCTGCCGTTGTTCTAGAAGCACAGCAGATGCGTCGGAATTTTCTCTGAACTGAATGGTGTATACAGTCAATTTTCATCTGGGCTTAACCCTGGCACGTTGTATGACTTGTTTCTGATAGAGTTTTGTCTTACAAGGTACCTAATGTATGTTAGCTGGGCTGCTACCTACAGGTTTCCGCCATTGATACATGCTCCTTAGCTATTGCTGTTTTTCCGGTTCAACGATAGGCAATTAAGATCACCTTGCGGCCTGCAAGTTCATCAAATATGAGAGGAGTTATCTAGCTTAAAGATGATCAAGGGGAAAAAAACACCAACAACTAAAAAGCCTGAGAAGGAGGTTCTGCATATTCATGCACGAATGCACCGAGTGTGTTAGGTTCTTATAAACAAGAACAAGTAGAAACATAGATAAAACTCAAAGAAAAGTAAAGAAAAGAAACCTTATTGTTTACCTTGGGTACTTCACATGGATCAGAGCAAAGAGAATTGACATGAAGATGCTCAATGAACCGGTGACAATGTAAGCATATCCAAGGAAGTCATTCTTGCCACCTAGCCAGGTTGCTGTCGAAAGAACTATGCTTTTCTTTCCACCAAAAGTGTAGGTGTTGTAATTATTTCTGATGAGTATGGATATGGTCTCATCAACTTGCAGGTCCTCTTCAATTACACCATAGAGCTTTCGAAATTTCGGAAGAGCAGCAGTACGCATCCACACAATAAGATCTTCCTGCTCACGCAGCTGACAAGATGATGTAATTGTTCAGCTAACTTAAACAGAACCAACAATTTGACAATATATTGACTAAAGGGGAACTCCACATTTGCACTATTATGAGTAACTGAGCATTGAGCAACCTATCAACAATACTTAGGTTATTATGGTACTCACTGGGACAGTAGGGTCGAGTTTTCCTCCTCCAATAAAGCTTCCATTCTGAAAGTTGGAAGGAAATACATTTTTGCCAAACTTATGCTCCCGATCACTCTTCCATGAAATATTTTTCCTGTTGATCTTTATTTCCTTGGACCCATGAGTAAAATCATAAGTATCATTGAATAAGCTCCAGGCAATCAAGCCGCAGGGAACAATTGGAAAACCATTATCATCCAATTGAACAGGACTGCATGATTCAGCAGTGTATTTCGCCCCAAAACGCAGCTGTTTATCACTTCTACTTTTGACATACCTGTTCACCATCGGTAAATTTGGGATTGTTTGCAATGGTAGGAAGAGAATTATTCCAAAAAGGAAGATAAAATGACCATGAAGCTAAATAAACAATGTTATAACTACCTGCGATGATTCTGGTAGAAGTTCTCAAGTTCATAATAAACATAAATTGGTGCTCTTATATGATCCAGAACCTACATATGTACACGTTCAGCATTTTTGTGGTGGCAGCAATTAAATATAAATTCAAAATTAAATATGGGCAGAACAACGAATACACACGCCTGGTGCAGTCTCAGTGCGCCAGGCTGAACTCTAGGAATTTTAGCTATACGAATCAGGCAGTTGAAAAAACATAGTCTGTGGAAAGTAGATAAGATAAAGATAAGCTCTGCTATGATCACGTAATGAAGTACCTTCACTTCCAGAGAACAGTTCTTTGAAATTGAGCTGTCCTTAATATAAGCTTGCTTATTTCCTCTGTAAGCATTAGGCACACAGTCAACATCATAGCGGCGAATTATTTCTGCAACCTGCAGAGCCAGGATAATAAACGCATCATTTCATAGGTAGTGATATACAAATTAAAGGAAATACCAGCATCTACCAGAGGGTGCAGAAAAATTACATGATTTGAAGTCTGGAGACAAAACAGCCCAAAAGGAACGAAAATGATTCCAATAACCAAGAATGTGGCTATAAGCTGAAATCAGTGGAAGTGTAAACTGTTTGAACTGATGCCATGCATGAGTTTGTCTTTAACAAACCTGTAAATAGGATCAGAGCCAACTTACACATCCAGGTGTCATTGCTGGTTTCCAAGCTGGGAGATTCTGCTGGGTGAACCTATAGTAAACTGCAAAACCAACATGATCAACTTTATAGTGTAGTAAAGTAGAACAACGTTACAATATGCAACAAGGAATGTGAACACATGTATCTGAATTCTGAATGTTTGTAAAAGAAATCAGCCATATAATCTTATTCAGTACATGTACCAAATTCAGCTAATGCCAGACACAAAATGGTTAATGCAACAAATATGTGTAAGTTGCATCAGTGCTGTGTTCCACACGATCTTGAGGAATGATACTGATAATGACTCACGAGTCCTACTCATTTGGGGTGTTTGGGAGGCATGTGCTAAATTTTAGCACATGTCACATCGGATGTTTAGACACTAATTAGGAGTATTAAACATAGCCTAATTACAAAACTAATTGCACAACCCCTAGGCTAAATCGCGAG
Organism: Setaria italica; assembly: GCF_000263155.2. Taxonomy (NCBI): domain Eukaryota; kingdom Viridiplantae; phylum Streptophyta; class Magnoliopsida; order Poales; family Poaceae; genus Setaria; species Setaria italica. The sequence goes on from NC_028458.1 coordinate 3,757,678, forward strand.
ACGAATCTATTAAGCCTAATTAGTCCATGATTTGACAATGTGGTGCTACAGTAAGGCGCGGGAGAGAGGGGAAAATATCCCGTCCAGTAGAAGAAAGGTTGTGAATCATAAGAACCCACAGAAAGGGGGGAACAAAGAAGCATCATCCCCGAGGGGAGAGAGGCGAGGCGCGCTCTCGACAGTAAGAAGAGTTCATCAGCCTCCCCAACTATAGGAGACCAACCCCACACACGACCACAGAAAGAGGGGAGGACGCACGCATCCGTACAGATAGTGGCGAAGAGCAGTGAAGAGAGCGAACACAACACGAGACGGATGAGCGGAGGAGACGTAAGTAGTTGATCCATCAGCATGGGAAAGACGCAGTCGTACGCTAA
>NC_028458.1:3758154-3777851 GCF_000263155.2 Setaria italica
CGCTAATGATGGATTAACTAGGCTTAATAGATTCGTCTCGCGATTTAGCCTAGGGGTTGTGCAATTAGTTTTGTAATTAGACTATATTTAATACTCCTAATTAGTGTCCAAACATCCGATGTGACAGGTGCTAAAATTTAGCACCTGCTATCCAAACACCCCTGCTGGTTAACATTCTGCCATACATGCTGCTGGCTACAGTTCATGATTTGAGAAATACTCACAAAATGTATAAACATAACCTTGCATTAGCATGCCCACACCTCAAACACCGTTCGGATAAACGGATTGTAATGCTAGACTGCTAGAGAGAACAGACCCACCAAAGGAACGAAGCAAGGAACCTCCGTAAGACCATAACACGTAAAACCAGATAAACAGCAGCAGCTGCAATTTCACGCTCCAATTCAGCTTTGTGCGAATTCATGATCGCGCAGAGCTACTAACCATAGAATCTGAGATCACCTCCCGCAGACCACAACGCTCATGAGGGTCGAAACCTAGTGGGGACCGAATCGAAGCGAGCCTGGTCGTCAGAGCGTGACTCACCTCCCGATCTCGCCGGCGGGAAGGCGCGCCTCGTCGCGCCACCGGACGCGGAGGTGCTAGCTTCGTCCATCCCCTCCCCGGCGAGCTCGCTCGCCGCACAAGCCCTCGTCAGAAGCTCGCCGGAGCCCGTGCTCCGCAGCCCGACCCGCCGCGGGATCCGACCAGAGAAGAAGAAGAGTGGAGAAGGGGATGGGATTGTCAGACAGAATAGTCCACTCCTCCTGCTCGATGAAGAGGAGCCCGTGGGCCCATATAATTCATGTGGGCCTCATGGGCTGAATTCCCGGGGCCTCGTATTGACGGCGTGAGGTGGGACTAACGGTCGATGCGGCGGCGGCGGCCTCGATGTGACGGCCGCATCAATTCGCCGCCCGGCGCGTCGCGGTCGCCAGAATCTTTCCCCATTTCGTTTCGCCCAGGAGCCAGAGGCGCGGGCGCCACTGGAGAGAGGGGAGGAGATGCGAGAGGAGGTGAGGAGCTCGTCTGGGGCGGCGGCCGAGCCGCCGCTGGCCGTAGCCCGCTCCTCGTCGCCGCCGCACACCCCGGTGGCCAGGTATGGTGGCGGTCGCTCCTCGGGACCTCTGCTTTTGGTTGTAGATTTGTAGTAGCTTTTGGAGCTGCTGCTTCGTTAGGCAATCGGGGCCACGGTGCTCGGATTGGAAGTTAGGGTGCCCTTTCTGCGTAAGGAAGGTGGATTTTACAGAGCACAAAGACCTAGGGGTAGGATTAGTGATAGGGTTTGCGGAGGCCATGGCTCAAATGTGATTGTGGAATTTTGATTAGTCTCTAGGACACTCCTTTATGGGTGAAAGCATGATGTATTTGGTGGCCTACATCAGCTTTAGGTGTATGATTGGTGAAAATTAAGTGTAGTTGGGCTGTTTACTTCTTTTGGCTACAAGACACCGGTATTTGAGCTGCTAAAGTGGTTTTTGCAGCTGTAATGCTGTATGGTAAAAATTTATGAACGGTGGCATTGGATATCACTTAACTCTGTGATTTGGGCTCATTGAGGTTGTAGGGTTCGCCACTAAATATTATGGTTAGGAGCAGGGCCGTGCTGCATTTGTTCTATTGAATTTATGGGCCTGCTTTTTCTGCATGATATTATTGAGTGAATATTAATTAGGTATATTAGTTAGGTTACAGAATTGCATTTGAGAAGTATTGCAGCTTGCACAAATCAGTAGTTGGCCTTCTTTTTGAACTTTATATCTAGATAGCTCAATCTCAGTTCATTTTTGTGATGTTAGATTTATAAGACAGTGCTATATTTTCTATATTGGAGTGCTGAAACCCCCAAAATGGTATCATTTGGATGACAAGCTAATGTCAATGCGAACCTTTTCCCCCTCAGAAAAATATAGATTTTTTTCCATTGTTTTTAAAGTGTGAACTGACAACTGAGGCCTTCTTTTTCAGTTCCGCTGGTGCCTCATCGCCTGCTATGCAAACTAACATTGGCAGACAAGCTTCCAGAGTTGACTCGTCATCACAAGTTGCTGCACATGCCTATCATCCTTCCCACAGTTTTGATGCTGCTGGAACTGCTATGGATTCTGCACCATCATGTAGACCATGGGAACGTGGAGACTTACTTCGTCGACTGGCAACATTTAAGCCTTCAACTTGGGCTTCCAAGCCAAAGGTATCTTCCATTGTTGGAGCTGTTACAGTCTACAGTACTTGTGTCATTTCACATGCTTTAGGTTTTCTCTTGTGTTGTGTCTCATGTACCATATATTGCTCCTTTGTGCTGTGGTATATAACTAATAGTCTCATTCATCTCCTTCACTCAAGTTACTATTGTAACTAACCCATAACGCCATGATAATGTTGGTTGTGCATATATCATTTGCTGGCGACAATAATAAATCATATCATAGCTCTAAAATGTAACAATCATAATCCAAAGGCATCATTATGCACATATAGTCCTCTCCTCATTGGTATCGGCTATAACATAAAGTTTTTGCTTGGATACATTGAAATTTAGATGAAGTTACTTTACACCCTTTTGCTCATTGCAAGTGGCATTTAAATACTTTGCTATGCTTGAAATTGAATGTTACTTTCAGCAGCTGAGTATCAGATTGCATAATTACTACTATTGCTAACACAATTTGGTGGTCCATAGAATATGCTTGTCCACATGATAAGCTTTGGTATGTGGGGCGATGTGACTGTCCTAGTTAGAGTAGACTATCCAACTCGGTAACCTACTTACCTTGTTTTTCTCTAAATTGATGTCTGGTACTGTGTTAGTCTGTCCAGGCATTTGCTGGATCCTACCTTGACCTTTATAGGGATCCCTTCAACTTCTGTACTTTTAAAGTTAGTTATGTCAACCTAGATTAATTTTTCCAGGCGGCTAGTTCAATGGCCTGTGCTCAAAGAGGTTGGGTGAACTTTGACCTGGACAAAATTGAATGTGAGTCATGTGGCGCACATCTTATATTCAATGCATTGATGTCCTGGTCCCCGGTTGAAGGTATGTTCTTTCTTGGTACACTTTTGTGATGGATCTACTACCATGCAAAGTAGCTGGTCGTTATGAGCAGCCGTTTTATGTTTCTTTGCTCTATTGCTAACTGTAACGGAGGAGACAAAATTTTTTTGAGAGCATGAACTTAATTCCCCTTATGATAATAAGTTATCTACAGGTTTGGCTGGGGAAAAATGTTCATTTGAATATCTTATGGTTTTTTTTGCATTCGAGAAAAAATCTTATGCATTTATTTTTCAAACCATCTGCCATTACATTGTGCATTCAATATGTAATGTTTTACTTATGACAGCTAGCTTTTTTATCGGTGAATTTGCCAATGTTTATATTTCACCCTGTAATGTACGTTGATGAGTTCAGTTTGACAGCTAGAATAGTTGAGAATTTGTGTCAGATCATATGTGTACTCACTGTTGTACGTGCACATTGCTAGAGAAAAGGTAATCGAGAATTAGATATACAGATTTAATGTGGAAAACACTTGCACAAAAGAATTATGAACAGAGGTGAATATCTGGGGCAAGAGTGGAGTTTATATTTGAGGCACATTACAGTGATTTCAGCCATCTCATGCATCTATAAACAAGATGATCCAAGTTGGAAAACTAAAGAAATCCATTAATTACTTTCAGATGATCCTGGCCCTCCATTTTCAAAATCATCTTACATCAGATGATCAGGATTCTGATCGTAGCAACGACGCGCACCTTTGTCGTTGAAACCATGCATAAAGATTTTGGTTCTCACATAACAATACGTGGATATCCAATTTTGAATTATTGGTTAAGTAACATCTGACATCACCCAAATTAAAAAACTGTCAGCAATTTCATAACTACTTTCACTAGTCTGACTGTTATTACTTTTGTCTTACGGTTGTGCTAGTCTGGAAATAGATCGGTACGTCTCTCTTTGCAAACTGAATTTTGTTCAGCTGTGAAACTTTTCTTTGTATGTTCTATTAGTTGCAAATGCTGGAGAAGCCTTTGCCGAGCAGCTTGATGCCGCACACCAGAATAGTTGTCCCTGGAGAGGCAATAGCTGTGCTGACAGCTTGGTCCAGCTCCCCCTTACACAATCAGCTCTTATTGGAGGTTTTAAAGATCGCTGTGATGGGCTTTTACAGTTTACCTCTCTTCCTGTGATCGCATCATCTGCAATTGAGAACATGAGGATGACCAGGAGCACACAAATTGACCGTCTATTATCCCAGTCAATTACCTTTTTATCTGGTGTGCTGGGTTGCAAAGCAGAGAGTACCGCAGGAGTTGATACCCACCAAGATTCCTCTTGTAGCTACTCTCAAGTGCGTTTCCCTCTTTTCATGTACACAGACTGTATTTGAATTTGTGGCACTACCATGCTATTATTTTGCATTGCCTCCAGGATGTGTTTCTTTCTTTAATTTAGTTGCTTTTATCAATGAATTTGTAGGCGCAGAAGCTTATAGGCCTGTGTGGATGGGAGCCTAGGTGGCTTCCAAATGTTCAAGACTGTGAAGAAAACTCCACTCATTCAGCTAAAAATGCACCCTCAGTTGGACCTGATGAACCGTTTTATCCCCATTTTGTTGAACATAACAAAAATTCGTTTTCTGCATCAGCAAAGAAAGATAAGGGGAAAGGCAAACTCCCCCTTAGAGATTCTGGATGCAGCATGAGGTCACCTCTGTTAGATTGCAGCCTGTGTGGAGCTACAGCCAGAATGTGGGACTTCAGGCCTGTGCTACGTCCTTCTCGTCTCAGTCCAAATAACATTGATGTGCCTGAAACAGGCAGAAAGCTAACACTGACACGTGGGATTAGTGCTGCCAGTGGGATCAATGAGTGGGTTAATGATGGGGTGGAAAGAGGTCAAGATGAAGGGCGTGATGAAGCAGCAACAAATGAGGGGAAATCACTATCTATTGTTGGAGTAGACCTAAACCTAACAATGACTGGAGGATTACCATCACCACGATCTGCCACACCTGCTGCATCCGAGCGGTTCAATAATGGAGGAATGGGAAGGGATCTGATGATTGGACAACCTACAGGCAGTGAAGTAGGTGATTGTGAGACCTCATATGAGTCCCGTGGTCCGAGTTCAAGGAAGCGTAACCTTGAGGAAGGTGGGAGCACAGCTGACAATCCACAGGACAGGCTACATCATGCTGACAGCATAGAAGGAAATTATATTGATCGTGATGGTGAGGAAGTTGATGATGCCGCACAAGATTCAGATGTACCAAGTAAGAAGTCCCGTGGGTTTGATCTGTTTGATGCCTACCGTCCATCTTCTGAAGCTGGCCCCAGTAGAAACTTGTCCTTTGACCCTGATGTGGGTGCTGGTATGTTCAGTCACTCTAGAGCTATTGACTTGGCAGTTATTGAGCATCCGGCTGCTAGAGATTCTACGAGGGCATCTTCTGTTATTGCAATGGATACTGTTCGTACTTCTGAGGAAGATTCTATGGAGAGTGTTGAGTATTATCCAGGTGATGGTAATGATATTGATATGCCTTCTTCTAGTGCACATAGGAACATTGAGATGAATGATGCCTTGGATCTTAACTATAGCAATCAGGCACAGCAAAGTGCTAATGCACATGCTGCTGCTGGAAGTGATGCAAGAGAAATAGGAGGGAGCAGTACAAATGAGGGGGAGGAAGTGATTAATGCTGAAACTGCACCTGCTTTTGGAAGGGATCAACTTAGTTTAGGAATTAGCGGCGGAAGTGTTGGCATGGGAGCTAGCCATGAGGCTGAAATTCATGGAAATGCTGCTTCTCTGCATAGGGCTGACAGTGTTGTAGGTGATGCTGAACCTATTGCTGAACTTACTGAGACAATGGGGCAGACTGGTGAATTTGTACCTGAAGAAGTAAATCGAGTAGAACCTCATGGAGACAGTCAAGATATGGTGTCTCGGTCAGTGGGCCAAGCTGACAGTGGTTCGAAAATATATGGCTGTACCAAAGCTGATTCCGTTGAAAGTGGAGAAAAGATGGGTCATGCCACCGGTATTGAAAGCAACATGCGTCCTTCCCTTTCTTGCAACGCAGGGATGTGTGCCGGTTTTGATCCATCTAAAGATGACGTGACACAGGCTGGCAAAATACTTACCACTGATGATGCATTAATGGGGCTAGATTATGATCCTGGGAATGGATTAGGTACTTGCATTCAAGCTTTTTGCTAGATATAACCTTAACAGTATTCCTGTAGTGTATCTTTGCATCTTTACCTTCCATGGTTCCATGTTAGCGTTTACCTGTTAATATTGATTTCCTAGGGATACTCGCTGAGCATGCTTTTATGATTTTGGAAGTTCCCAATGTGATATACCATAATATAATAAAATGACTGGCCTGTGACAAGGAACTCATTCTTCAATCATAGCTACATTTTCCAGCACTTATGGAGTAAAATCCCTTGTATAGGTGTTTTGCCAATGAAGTGAACATGATCCAATACTATAAGCAACCCTAACCATATTTTTTTAATGGTTAGACCATCATTTTTATGCAAGTTCTTTTTTCCTTTTTCCTTGGTGGGTCATGTTTGGTTTCAGCTGTAGCCTACCCGAGCTGGCTTGAGACAAAACTGGTTTGTTATTTTTGTTGTTAATATGCCTCTGTTTAATTTCTGATTATGCTCAGTTATGTCTTCTGTTCGTATAAATACTTTGTTATTTTCTTCTCAGGAGCTACTAATGGAGAAAATGACTATGAATCGGGTCTGCTGGAATTTGATCCTGTTAAGCATCACAATAGTTACTGTCCTTGGGTGAACGGAATTGTTGCAGCGGCTTGCTGTAACAACATTGGCTCCAGCTCAAGTAGTTCAGCACTCTCCGGTTGGCAGTTAACAATAGATGCACTTGACACGTTCCATTCACTTGGTCAAGCTCAAAATCAAATAATGCAATCTGACTCAGCAGCTTCACTATATATGGTAAAGCTGGTTCATCTAATTTTTATTGTATTTGAATTGTGTCTGAAAATCGGTAGCAATAACTTATCCTCACTTAGAACTTAGATCAATCTTTTCATGTTTCTGTGTGATATATAGAAAGCTCGATCAAGAATCTGCTGTTTGTATTGTGATATTTGGATGGCTGTAAGCAATGCACCCTCTGAAGTCTTACTATCTTATGGAAGTCTACTTGGTGTGTTGCAGGATGACCAGATAACTCATAACCGCAAGCTAGGGAGAAGGCCTTCTGTGAGCAGAAGCTATGGAAAATGCTGATCGGAACTCCTCTAGCCCAAGTGTTTCGTAGACACAAATAACATTCCAGAAGTTCCAGATTGGTGTAACAGGAGAAACCAAATAATATAGTCCATCTAAGATAGTCTCTTTAGGTTGTTGTCACCCATTGGGCCGTCGCATCAATATATGTAATTTATTCCGAAATAGCTGATTCAACACAGTATTCATATGACAGGAATTTGCTCACGCAGTCTATATATTTTATGGCGAACTTGAACTTTACATTCATACCTTTTCACTGTTCTGATGGCATACCCGTATTTCTCCTTCCCTGATGTTATATTTATGTTCGGTTATTTGTTCTCATATCTTTTCTGTTTCTTTGTGCCTGATCCTGTTCGTTTGTGCGGTGTGCTATCTGAGGGGTGTCACCCTCGTCAAATCCCAGCAGCCAATGAGCACCGCCCAGAGTGCCAGGTCACCAGCAACGACCAGATAAAGAAGCGGATGAGATGCCACTTCACTCCCGCCTGCATCCTCGTCTTCCCCGGTTCCCCTACTTCGGAGTCGGAGCTTCTCCAAATCCATCAGACGGGGGAGCGGAATCACACCCCAGCAATGCCGCTCTGCAGCTTCTACGCCTCCACCTCCCTCCCCGTCGCCAAGCCGCATCAGTCCGTCGCGTCCTCCAAGCCCCACTCCACCGCCGCGGCCTCCGTGGCGACAACCGTGCCGACGCGCAGCGCCGCGGCGGCGGTGACGACGACCGTGCCCACGGCGACCGCGGCGCTGTTGCTGCACCTGCCGGAGCTGCCGTCGCAGGTGAAGGACAAGATCCTGAGCCTTGAGCTGATGGGCGTTGACTACGGGCGCGCGCTGGAGCTGAACCCGGCGCTCCGCGACGCGGCGCCGGAGTCCATCCACGCGGTGGTGTCGTTCCTCCAGTCCCGGGGGCTCCAGTTCAAGGACCTCGGCCGCGTCTTCGGCATGTGCCCGTCCGTGCTCACCGCCAGCGTCCGTGCCCACCTCCGCCCCATCTTTGCCTTCCTCTCCGACGACCTCGGCGTGCCGGAGGCCGCGCACCGCCGCGTCGTGATCAAGTGCCCGCGCGTGCTCGCCTGCAGCGTCCGCGACCAGCTCCGCCCGGCCCTCATCTACCTCCGCCGCCTGGGCTTCCGGGACGGCCGCGCGCTGGCGCTGCAGGACCCGATCCTCCTCGTCTCCAGCGTGGAGCGGACCCTGGCGCCCAAGCTGGAGTTCCTCGCTGGGCTCGGCATGTCCCGGGACGACGCCATCGCCATGGTGCTGCGGTGCCCGGCGCTCTTCACCTTCAGCATCGAGCGCAACTACAAGCCCAAGTTCGAGTACCTGGTGGACGCCATGGGCGGTGGCGTCGAGGACGTCAAGGCGTTCCCGCAGTACTTCGCCTTCAGCCTCGAGAAGCGTATCATGCCGCGCCACCGCGCCGCGGAGGAGGCCGGCGTCGCGCTGCCGCTGCCGGACATGCTCAAGGCCACCGACGAGGAGTTCGCGGAGATGATCGAGAAGGAGAAGAGGCTGCAGGAGCAGACAGAGGCGACGGACTGAGCGCGCGCCATGCCGCACGCTTTTGTATGCGCATGATCCAAGGGAATTCGACCGCCGTTTCCATGGCGAGTGTCCTGGCCATGGCGGTAGCCAAGTAGCCATTTGATCCAAGTAACTAGCCTGTACATATGCGTTGACATTAATTGGTGGTCGCGACCGGTAGCTATGAGATGAGGGAGATGGCATTTCTTTCTGCAATTGTAAGCACTGAGCAGCAAGTCGTGTCGTATGTACATATAGTATATCTATCAAGTATTCAAGTTCTGAATTTCTGAATTCAGGAGCAGTCATATACTTGCTGCAATCTTAATAACTCACCATAGTTTTAAAGGGAAAACAGCAGAAGGCATCCGAGTTTCACCAGATTTTTTTTTGTTAGGTTTTGTAGTAGTATTATATACTTGTGTTCGAGCTTTTTGACTGATGCTTGCATTTTTTACTAATGGACGACGTGATCGTCGCTGGGATGATTTTGTCAATTCCAATATCTATCAATCTAATACCTCGGAGGAATTCACTAGGATAGGTTGGGTTCATTCGTATGAGTAAGTATGTTAGCTTCTGTAGCCGTGCTTTTTAAGGAAAAAAAAGTGTTTTCAGAGAGGAAGAAGACATGAAATAATTCAGAAATTGCCAAGATTTCAATGTTGGCCCAACTATACGGCCCAGAACAATCCTAATGGTCCATTGCTCCCATAACCATCTGGAGGCCCAACAGAAACCCTAACTCTCCAGCTGCCCGCGATAAATACGCAGCAGCGCCGCCTCTCCGCTAGCCTACCGACGGCCGACGTCTCGCGCCCTCGCCGGAGCTGTGCGGCGAGCCGACGATTTCTTCCTCTCCCGCCTATCGTACTCGGCTCGCATGTTTTCTCATCCTTGTTTTGCCGCTCTTCTTTTGTCTGCGCTCGATCTTTCTCGCTTTCGCATCTTGTTTTCCTTTCTTTTTTGATTTTATTTAATTGCCGATCTCGACGGATGTGTGGGAGGATGATGATATGGTTTTTGTCGCCCCAGTCTTAGGATCCGGCCTCCGGACCTGTGCTGATTGACTTGTTATCAATTCTGACTCCATGTTTTCTTGTTCTTGCTTTGTTCTGCTCGTTCGCCTCGGTTCTTTTTTTAGCTAGTATCTTGTGCGCTCATCCGTGCTTTGATCTTGGAGGATGATGATATGACATTGTCGCCCCAGTCTTAGGACTCGCTCTAATCGTGGGCCTTTGCTGATTGACACTTGTAAATCTGACTCTTTACATAATGGATCAAGTCTCCGTTGGTGCCAGTTTTTACAATTATGATTTAAGCGATTTTTCGCATTGCTTATCTACTGACCAAAGAGAACAGAACGATTCCGCGGGGAACCCAATGGAAGTGCATGCGAAGCAAAATCAAATCATTCACATGAACGCTGTCATCCACTCAAATAATAAGCGAATGTCAATAAAATTTTGATAAATTAAACATTCAAGTGTTTGAGTTTTGAGTTCTGATCAGTGTTCAAGTTTTTAAAACTCGCGCAGGACATAATTTTCCGAATCAATGATTTTTTTTCCAAGCAAATGCTGCAAAAGTAATTCGAACCAGTACAGTCCGCTGTCCTGTTGTCATGGGCCGAGCTGCGTCCCAAATTCCGGCCCATCGCAGCCCAACACGGCATCGAGCAACCTCGGCGTCGTCGCCAGCCAGCTGCTGGTGCCACCTCAAAGGACGCGTAGCAACGCCGAAAGGTAGCGCAGAGAAATTCTCTCGAAAAGAAACCAGAAAAAGAGGAGGAAAAAAAGACTCGTCTCCTTCCCCACCAAGCTTGCCAGCACCCGAAGTCGGCGAGCGAGAGCGGCAGGCGCGGCGATGGGGTCGAGCGAGGCGGACAAGCCGCTGCGGCGGATCGCGGCGTCGTTCGAGGAGCTCGCCGCCGTCGCGAAGCAGCAGCCCGCGGGGGCCATGGACGCCGGGGCGTTTGCGCGCGCCTGCTCCAACGTCTCCGTCCTCTTCGGCTGCCTCGGCATCGCCTTCAAGTTCGCCGAGAGGGACTACGTCGCCAAGGCACATCCTACTCCCCTTCCCTCCCTTTGTGTCTGCTCTGTACGACTGCACTAGCTGATTCTGCTTTCTGCTCGCATCGCTGTCCTGATTAAGCTGTTTGGCTTGGTTTTTGATCGAAGGTTTAGGTTGATCTGCTGCTTACACTTACTTGTATGTAGTGAGTGAGGTGATTGATTCGAACTCAGAAATTGTCTAATGCTGGGATATATTATGACGAAATGGCCTCACAGATCAAGTAGATGCATCAGAATCAGACCATCCAATTATGAGACCCTGTTCACTGGTCTGTGCCTGTTTGTTTATGGATACTTGGGGTGCTAGAAACCTATCTGCTGCACTTGGGCTACTGGTATCATATAGCAGATCTCTCCCGTTGTGACCAGGCACTTGAATAATTCATTGCCATAGCAAAGTTAGTGTACAGCTAATTCACTCTGGGCTCTTGGTAATCGTGACAAGTTACTTAAGATTCAGGCTACTTGCCCCCCTCTTCTCTTGAGCACGTAGGAGAGCTGTGTGTCATTTCAATTGCCCCCGTTTTGTATTGTTGAACTATTTGATCTTCTCCTTACTTGGCCTCGAATGTGGCGTTGAGGTGATGACTTGAAATTAGTGTTTGGCTAGGACTTGGAAATCAGGATGCAGTATTTAACAGTTCAACCGAACTAGACTTTTTGCATCTGAATCAGATTATCAAATGCAGAGGCTAGTGTTTCTTATGGTGGATAGGTGCTAAAATCTGATTGCTGCACTTATTTTAAACTCTTGGTGTTATTTGGTAGATCTCTTCAGTTAAGACTACACACTTGAATAATTTATCGTTCAGAATTTGGCACTTATATGTGGATAATTCACTACCCCAATTGATATAGTGCGCAACTAGTTTACCTGGTTGCGGTGGATACTAGGGGTGCTAGAATTATATCTGCTCCAATTGGGCTGCTATCATTATTTAGCAGATATCTCCCGTTATGACTAGGCACTTGGATAATTCCTGCAATAGCAATCTTAGTGTGCAACTATTTTACTTTGGGCTCTTGGTAATTGTGATGAGTTACTTCAGTTCCTGGCTAGGTGCCCCTCTTTTCTGCTTGAAAGTGCAGGACAGGTGCACATTATTTCAGTTGCCCCCCTTTTGGATTGTTGAACTGTGTGATCTTCTGCTTACTTGTCCCCAAATGCGGCAATTGAGGGGATACCTTGAAATTAGTGCTGTCTAGGACTTGGAAATTAGGATGCAATATTGAACTGTTCAACTAAACTTCACTTTTTGCATCTGAATCGCATTATCTAATGCAGAGGCTAGTGTTTCTTATGGTGGATAGTGCTAAAATCTGATCTGCTGCACTTGTTTTAACTCTGTTATTTGGCAGATCTCTTCAGCTATGACTATACACTTGGATAATTTGTCATCCAGAATATGGCACTTATATGTGCATCGTCCACTACCCTAGCTGATGTTCTGCGCAACTAGTTTACTTGGGTTGGGTAGTTGATAATTGATCTGCTGCCTTTTGTTTCTGAATTTTTGCCCATTGTTGCCTGGTTAGCTATCTGATGTTTCTGAGCTTTTGTTCGGTGTTCTTCTCTGATCCCTTCATATGAACTGTTTACAGGTTGATGATTTGCTGGAGGCATCCAAGTCAATTTCTACATTGCCCTTGATGGTTGAGTTAGACATTCAGCAGGACACTGTCAGGGTACCAGGGAGCCATACAAGGAATCTGCTTAGAGTAAAGCGTGGTATTGATATGGTTAAGGTTCTGTTTGAGCAAATGCTGGTTACAGAGTAAGTACCAGTTGCACAAGAGCAACATTGTTTCACTGAGCTACATAGAACTTTGTCTAGTGAACTGTCATGTTTGTTTTTCTTGCATGCGCATTTAGCAACTTGGTATTATTATTCCAGGGGCAACTCGCTCAGGGATGCAGCATCAGTAGCTTATGCTCAGGTGTTTGCTCCTCACCATGGATGGGCCATAAGGAAAGCAGTTGCTGCTGGAATGTATGCGCTTCCCTCAAAGTCCCAGCTGTTGAAGAAATTGAACGAAGATGGTGAGTGACCATGATATGATATGTTTTCTCTTGTTCTGAGCTTTAAATCTCTAGTTTGTCTAAGCTTCAGCCCATAGCAAATTAGCAAGCAACTGTTTTTTAATGCTAAAATGAACACATCAAACTGTTAGTGTTCAGGGTCCTTAACAAAGCACGAACGCAGTTGTTTGTTTGTGAGAGAGCTAAGTAATATTCATGCCGTATATTGTCTGACGTGCATGAATCACAAAAAGGAGGGCATATAACAGATTTATCCAAAGCATACTAAGATATCTTAGGTTTCTCAGTCATATAGCTTAATTTTGACCTGTGGTGATGTTGACCGTATTTCCTTTTCGCTTGCAGAGGATTCCGCAAAGGCTCAAATGCAGAACTTCGTCAGGTCATCAGCACCAGTAATCAGCTACGTCGAAGATCTATTCACCTCAAGGAATTTGGGCATAGATTGGTGAAGAGAACTTACAGATACCTGTGCTCGATGTACTAATCCAGTCAGATGGTCTGCTGTGAGCTGGGCTCCAAAAACTTAATCCTGGTTTCGATGTTTGTAACCAAATCAACAAGCTTCGGTCTATTACTAGGAATCCCGCTCTGGAGTTGTTTGTGATGGGTAGATGAGTAAACGATTTGCAAGTTTGAACTCTTGTACGTGACGTGTGATGACATCCATCGATGATGAGGAAATATATCTGCCGGCCGATTGGGAAAAAAATTTAGATATGCTGCTTCATGTTCATGTGTGCTCACCTAAGATGATCTGCAAAGCAATTGGACCAACTTCATTTTCTGAGTGACATTTCTGGAGTTGGACGAACTTAGTCTCAATATTTCACAGCATCATGCTGATTTCAAGTCGAATTTGCAATACGTCAGCTAGCATTGAACTATATTACATAAAGAACTTGTATGTGAGTGAGTTACAAATGAATGACATAGTCACATAGGACAACTATTCAGATATAACTGAGAACGTTTTTCAAAAAAAAACTGAGAACACAAATTGTATAAATCTTCATCTTTGATTCATCCATGACATCCCGCAGCACTATAAAGAAAGCTCAGGAGTGATAACCAACAGCATCTTGGATGGCTCCAGATGCTGAAGAACTGCCTCTAGCGACGATTGGACATGTTCCTGCACTCTGACTGTTTCTTCACCATAATCCTAAACTGGTTTAGAGGAAAACACAGCCAGATACTAGTGGTTGGCAAAGCAACCACAGTTTCTCACATTATTACTTGAGATTATTTTGGGTCATCTTGTATTGCTGTTCTTTTCTTTGGCAAGTCTTGGATCGCTGCAACTTTGCATGTGCGGAGCTCTGCTCTGCTCTTGCTCTGGCCGTGGCTGCGTGTCAAAGCATCATCTTGTCTGCGTGTGTTTGCGGCAACACGTTGCTACTACTCTCTCCGTTCCAAATTACTATTCGCTTTGGCTTTTTTAAGTACACAACTTTTGCTATGTATCTAAACATAATAAATTTCTAGGTGCATAGCAAAACCAATACCAATGTATCTAGAAAAACAAAACGAATAGTAATTTGGAATGGAGAGAATAAGTTTCATATGTGAGGAAGAACATTGGCTGCGTGCGGTCGCAGAGGCTGGAAACCATTCCATTTTTTAAAAAATATGTGAGGGAGAACATGCAGAGGTTTCTCAGAGTGTTGGCCTGTGGCAGAGTTGACCAAGTTTCCTTGTCACTTGCAGAGGAGTTGGCAAAGGCTCAAATGCAGAACGTCATTAGGTCATCAGCACCAGTAATCCGCTATGCCGAAAGACGTATTCGCCTCAAGGAATCTGTGTATAGATTGGTGAAGAGAACTTACGGGCACCTATGTTCGATGGACTAATCCAGTCGGTGAGTCAGATGGTCTGCTCTGAGCTGGGCTCCAAAAAAAGCTATCCTGGTTTTGATGTTTGCAAGTTGTAACTAAATTGAAGAACTTTTACTACTTATAAAAATCCTGCTCTGGAGTTGTCTGTGATGGGTAGTTGAGTAAACAATTTGCAAGTTTGAATTCAGTTTCATGTATGTGACGACATCCATCGATGATGAGGAAATATATCCACCGGTTGATTGGAAGATTTTCTAGACATGCTGCTTCATGTGTGCTCACCTAGTCACCTAAGATGATCTGCCTTAGGAAGCTTAGAATGATAGTTACCGTGCAGAGCAATTGACCCAGTTTCATTTTCTGAGTGACATTTCAGGAATGATCATGCCGGTTTCAAATATTTCGCGAGCCGTCAGCTAGCATCAAACTATTTATATAAAGGACATGTATACGAATGAATAGCAAATGAATGACACAGTACAACTATTCATATATAACAGAGAACACCAATTGTATAAATCTTCATCTTTGATTCATTCATGATGCCGCAGCACCATAGAGAAAACTCACGAGTGTGATAACCTAACAAATTCTGAACTTAACACAAATTTAAGCGACCAACAGCATCTTGAACGCTCCAAATGCTGAAACACTGCCTCTAATCTAGTGACGACTTGACATGCTCCTGCACTATGTGAAGGTCCTCTTATTCTTCACCATTATCCTAAATTGGTTTAGAGGAAAACACAGATACACAGCCAAGTGTTAGGGGTTGCCAAAGCAACCACAGTCAGATGCTTGCACACTATTACTTGAGAGGTTGAGATAATTTTTGGTCATCTTGGATTGCTGTGACTTTGCCTGCGCGGAGCCTCTTGTTTCGGTTGGAGCACGTGTTGCTCTGCTCTTGCGCTGGCTTGGGAATTAGCACGGCGACGGCAGAGCTCTGACTGAGCTCAAGCAATGGCTGGCGTCAAGCTCTGCGTGTGTCTGCGGCAACACACGTTGCTACTGAATTTCATACGCGAGGAAGAATACCAGAGGCCAGCAGCTGTGTTTGCAGCGATAGCGTTCGATGAAGTCATGGTCTCTTATGGCGGAGCCAGCATCCACCGCCGCAGTTGGTTGCGGCAGGCGCACCGCGCTCCGGGAGAAGACGAAGGGGTGTCCGTGCCTCTCTACGAACCAAGCCGCCATTCGCGGTCGCGTGGAGCTCGAGACCGCGCTGTGGCAGGATTTCCTCGTCGACCTCCTCTCCGCTCCTTGCAAATCGCAGGAATCAGGGATAGCCGGTGGGTGGAGCTTTGCGCTTCCGGCAGGAACGGCAGCAGGGGAGGACGGCGGCCGCCGGACCTGGCCCAGGGGTCCATATGCAAATATTCGGATCGCGATCCAAATTAGGGGTCTATTTGGAAAATCTAGGGGGGCAATATGTAAATAATCGGATCGCGATTATTAATCGCGATCTAAACCAGGGTTATTTGCAAACATTCGGCGCCGCCGTCATGGCGGCCGGCGACGTGGCGATACCGCTGGTGATCTCCGCTTGCGACGACGCGTGTGTGCCAGCGCAATCCACCGGAGAATCTGAGATCCCTGATGGTGCCTCTGGATCCCCTCGCTCGCCGCAGCCGCCCATGGCCCTGACTCCTGGGGATGCTGCAAGCTGCAAGCTGCAACGGGATTGGTTATTTCGTTGGCTAGGCTGCTGTGCTGAAGCTTGCTGCTCGTGAGCTGAAGCCGCCAAGCGCGCGGCGGGGCAGCACCTCTGCAGCCTGCACGCCCGGCTTGTCGCCTTGCAGGTTTCCGTCCTCTTCGGCCGCCTCGGCATCGCCTTCAGCCCTTCAAGTGCGCCGAGCTGGAGTGCTTCGTCATGGCTCCCTCTTCGTCTTCTCGCCACCCCCGCGCCCTTCGCATTCTTCTCGGATGTTGCATTTCAGGGGCAACTCGCTGAGGGATGCTGCATCAGTTGCTTATGCTCAGGTGTTTGCTCAAAGTTGCAGCTGTCGAAGAAATTGAACGAAAATTTTATGTCCGAGCACCGTAAACAAAAGTCTTAAAAGACAATCTCACATACGAAAATTTTTGCTAACCTATCAAGTTCCTGAACTTCAACACAAATTTAAGTGACAGCCAATAGCATCTCAGCTCCATCCAGATACTGAAAAACTCTTTCTAGTATGACTTCGACATATCCTGCAATATGTTAAGGCCATCTGATTGTTCGTCGCAGTCCTGATTTAGAGGCAAACACAGCCGAATGTTAGGGGGTCGCTGAAACACAACTGGGATAACATCAGATTCTTTCACCAGAATGGAACTTTGGGAGTCGGTTCTTTACCTTCACAACGACACAGGAACAGCCCACGACCTTCCTTGACCTACCCTCAGAGTTGATTCTGCAAAGCTGTGCCAAATATAGCGCACAGGGATTTTCCCTAAGACATGCTTCTCTATTGCCTTGGACTGGCCTCACGGAGCCCCTTGACAAGCTCATCATGTGCACCGGACTTCTTCATCGCAAGTCCATGGGCTCTCCAAGAACAGGGGCGGGTGCCTCAGGAGCGGAAAAGAATTTCTCAGCGCATGGAAAAAAATATGCACAGGGAATTTTACAGAAATCAGCAAAGGATCAGATAATGACCCAAATGACCACATAAAGCCCAAAGGTAGTTGCAAATGTACAAGCCACAGCATCCTCATTCCAAGTTTTCTTCCTCCATTTGCCTGTAACGAATAACATCTGAATTCTATTTCAAAAAAAAACATCTGAATTGGTAGCAGATACATTATCAAGAATATAGCAATCAAGAGATTCCATTTCTATCCATCCAATCAAGAAACAAGCCAGCACTAGAAAATCTCACTGATACTGCAGACTACTACTCTGAACACGTACACCGGTTAAAGGCCTGCAAGGATGCTGAAGGGTGGGCCACAGAGGCTTTTGTTCGGTGATCCAGACGGGCCGCGTCGCCGCCACTGCTGCTGCTGCCGTGGGCCGAAAACGACGGGTCCAGAGCTTCCGTTTCGGTTCCGCTACCCCCAACCACCCCCCGCGCGCAGCGCAGCCGCAGTCGCGTACGGCGCCCTCGATAATCTCTCCGGCAAATCCAGCAACCAATCCCTCCACGATTCACGCCGCCGCATCCCTCGCAATGGCGAATCCGCCGCCACCCCACTCCGGGCCGCCCTCGGCGCCCGCGCCGGCGGCCAAGGACGAGAAAATACCGACCGAGGAGCAGCTCGTGCTCGACCTCTGCAACTCGGAGCTCCGCGAGGAAACCCTCTACCTGCTCTCCAAGGTGAATGGCTCCTCGCCCTCTCTCCGCCGGCGCGCTGCGGGGGCTAAATAAAATTTCCGCGCATTTTTCTTTCTCTCTCTGATCGCCGGTGCGGTATGGTGGTGTAACGCCGTGCCTAGAGTAAAACCTGCCTGGGGCACGATGATCTGCTGTAAGTTGCATGCGGTTCTGTTGATAGATTGCCGGTCTAGGGTAATATATTACTTTTTGGCTAGCTCCGTGTTACTCGATCTCGGTAGACGCCGCACCAGTTCATAGATCATTTTTTTTAACATAGATCAAAGCTTCCCTATTTTCATCATAGTGCTTTTTCGCTGTTTAGCATCCTTTCATATAAAATTCAAGATGGTCTAATACAACAGTTCAATGACGTGCTGTCTTTGTGTTCAGTTCATGTATAGCGAGGCTTGTTGTGATCTAATTTTTGTGATGCTACTAATTTAATGCTCTAGGGTGAATAAATCCTGAAGCTTTCCTTTTTGGTAGATGATTATTTGTTCCATCAAAACGTTGTGATACCTCATTGGCAAGTTTAATTAAACATTTTTCGAACATTTGAGCATGCATCCCTAACATAGATCTTGGAAGTTGGGGCTAGTTTTCATTCAGAATGATGATCCTTGTTATTTCTTTCAGAATCGAGAAAAATTTCAACAAGATATTGCTCCACTTCTATGGCATTCTTTTGGCACGATGGCTGCACTACTCCAGGTGGGTTAAATTAGCCCATGGAAACTTGTGGCAGCATAGTACCTATGAACCTCTACAGTGCATAACATGCTGTTCACATTAGTAAATGTTGTGCATGGATATCGTATCATTTTCGTAAGAAATCAATTGAGTCTTTCATGGATCTTTCTGATTCAGTTTATATGGCTAATTGAAACATATGCAGGAAATTGTGGCAATTTACCCATCGCTTTCACCTGCAACATTATCGCAGGCCCAATCAAACCGTGTCTGCAATGCATTGGCACTTCTTCAGGTATGCTTTTACATGAGAAAGCAAGAAACTACTCATGGCACTGGGGGATGATTTAAAGTGTTATATACCGGTTCAAATTGATAATAATCAGCATATTGGGGATACATTGCCATAACCATGATAATTTGAAAAATCTGCCAATTTCATAGAATAGTGCAACGGAGTTGTTTTACAGTTCATGCTCCTCAAGTTGGTTTTGTACACCACTCTGTTACCTGAACTTCCTTTTTCTGTTACTTGGTTCATTGCAGTGTGTTGCGTCACACCCTGACACTAGGATACCATTCATAACTGGTAAGGACTGCTACCATGTTTAATGTTTATGTCAAATCATAAATATCCTAATGATTTTGTATCTTCAAAGAACCTGTCCCTGTTGTTAAAAAATTTCTGGCTTCTGTTGTTCTCAGTAACAGTTTCATCTTGCAGCGGAGATTCCAGTGTACCTTTATCCTTTCTTGAACACTACCTACAGAACAAGACAATATGAATACTTGAGGCTTACCAGCTTGGGTGTGATCGGTGCTCTTGTAAAGGTAAAAACTTTAAGACAACTAGGAATTGCTATGAATTTTTATTTGGACTTTAGAGTGGGTGGGGACATGTTCGGGTTCAATAGGATTACGACAACCGATA
>NC_028458.1:3777951-3784923 GCF_000263155.2 Setaria italica
ATAGTAGTAGCCCTAGCGGAAGGTGCCAGTAGTTTCTCCTTTTGGAGAAAAATAGTGTATGCCGTTTTAGAGGTTGGGTAGTGTTTAGAGTTGTAAAAAAGCAGGTAACCATCTATCAGTTTCAGATTAGCATCCCAAAGATGGAGAAGGGTCAAACCTGTTCTCTTATGTTGTGATGAGAACTCTAATCATATATATAGGTCGTTGGAATTGGTCAATTATACTGGTGTTCTTTGCGCTGCAGAGACTGCGTCCTATCCTCCTACTCCCTCCGTCCCAAATTACTATTCGTTTTTGCTTGGATACATAGTTTTTTATATGTACCTAGATATATACTTATGTCTAGTATATATCCAGATACAATGCTAAAGTTATGTATTTAGAAAAGTCAATGCTAAAGTTATGTATTTAGAAAAGTCAAAACGAATAATAATTTGGGACGGAGGGAGCACGTCACAGTTGTAGGGTGCACTGTTCAGGAGAAAGCCACAGGTTTACCGCTACTGTTTTTTTTTATGAGGAGAGGCCTGCTTGTGCTCATTGCAGGTGAAGGTAAACGGTGATCTGCTTGGACCAAGCATATACTTGATCCTTCTACTGTTCCACAGTTCTACCAAGAAACAGGATACATTCTAAGGTTTTCTTTTCCGTGATGCACCTAGACGTGTACGCTGCAGGTCATGCGTGCATCTGGGATAGGTTGCAGGCATCTTTTGACCCGTGTGATCGGAGCAAGGTGCCCCCGTCCCTTGACACCCCCACAAGGGCCGTTTCAGCCGCCAACGGGAGCACATGAGCAGCCGAATTTCTGATGATTCTGAACTCACAGCGTCCTCAAGCCGATAGTAATGAGCTAAGTTTGGCTTTTTTTTATTGTGCTCTAGGGTACCAACAATGTTAGCTTCGGCAACAAATCATGGGTTGGTGGCACATTGGCGTGGGAGAGCAAGGCAATTCGGCCCAGGCACGCGAACAAGGTGCTCTGCATGTCGGTCCAGCAGGCGAGCAAGAGCAAGGTCTCTGTTGCGCCGCTCGATTTGGAGAGCGCCAAGGAGCCACCCCTCAACACATACAAAGCCGAAGGAGCCCTTCACGGCCACCATTGTCTCGGTGGAGAGGCTTGTAGGTCCCAAGGCTCCAGGGGAGACTTGCCACATCGTCATTGACCATGATGGCAATGTGCCTTACTGGGAGGGCCAGAGTTACGGTGTGATTCCTCCTGTAAGTTTTCCCTGCTCCCAATCTTTTCCTGTCTGAGGATGCATGTATTAGTTTTCATCATACTTGGTTTCCCCTTGTATTATCAGATAATGAAAAATCAAGTTACCTGTGGATGGTGCAAAATATGCTATACTCTATACATAAAGGCAGGCATACTGATGTTCATTTTGAATCTGTAGAGATTGTTTCAGTATGCCATTCAATATACTGCAGGACTAGGCTAGAAAAAAATATACCCATGAATGAATACATAGCATCTTGTGCAGCAAATTTGCTTTCGAATAATCATAAAGTACCAGTTGTTTACTCATCTCTTTTATTATCCATCATGTTTTCTCTTCACATTCACAACTCTCTGAACCTTGAGTGCATTTTCATCTGTCAGGGAGAAAACCCGAAAAAGCCTGGAGCCCCGCATAATGTCCGGAGATAACTTTGATGGACGGACAGGAAGCTTGTGCGTCCGCCGTGCAGTTTATTATGATCCTGAAACTGGCAAGGAGGACCCCTCAAAGAATGGAGTCTGCAGTAACTTCCTATGCAATGCAAAACCTGGGGACAAGATTCAGCTGACAGGTAACTTCCTGATGGATGTCGTCTGTGTGTTTACTTGCCTTACTTCTATGAGAGCCTCTAACCACAATGGTATTTCTTTTGGTTAATGTACTCCCTGAAATTCACCTGGTAGAGCATCCATTTGTCAATTCTTATATTCTTTATAAGGATATTAAAATACACATTTAGCTAGAGATGAAAATTAAGACATAGCAGGAACAACCCTGCTTCCAGTGCATTAAGAAACATGATGTCCTTTTCAGTGTTAAAGGCTTGCACTTTGCAACATTCTGATATATGCCATTAAAACACTAGCCCACAGCAAATGTCACAATGTAAAAGCGACCAAGAAGCAAAGATCCTCTGTTAATATGACTATGTCCCTGCACTTTATATCTCTGTCTTGTTTTGTCCCATCTTTAGTTAGACTCGCATGGTATCTTTAAAGACTTCTGATTACCCATATGCGACAACTAGAGCATCTTTTTCCCTTTCAGAAAAAATGCTTTCTTTTCTAAGTAGCCCTCAGATATGCCATTACTTGTAAATCTTGCTAGTATAAATTATAATTGTTCTTTCATATTAGTTCATGGAAGACTGGATGTTTTAATCTCAAAGCATCTCATATTATCTCATAACCGTACAACCTTATTGCGATTTGAGAGTGCAGCATTGCTGAAGTACTTATATTTTATACCTGTAGGTATGACAAAGCCCTCAGCAGGGAGCAGAAGAACAGGAGTGGTGGCAAGATGTACGTCCAGGACAAGATCGAGGAGTACAGCGATGAGATTTTCAAACTTCTGGACAATGGTGTGCACATCTACTTCTGCGGTTTGAAAGGGATGATGCCTGGGATTCAGGACAGCCTCAAGAAGGTGGCGGAGCAGAGAGGGGAAAGCTGGGAGCAGAAGCTGTCGCAGCTCAAGAAGAACAAGCGATGGCACGCAGAGGTTTACTAGGTTGCAGGTGTTGTGATTGTTTTGCTGCGATCCAATGCAAAGAAGAGACGGACACATGATTGAAACTGAATGATGAATGATTCCTGCGGTGGTATAAGGTTTCTTTGGCAATGGTGAAAACCATAACCGCCCATGTAACTCATTATAGCTTTGCTTCCGCGTCGCGTGATGCACACGCTTTGCTACCGTTTCCATCTCGCAGAGAGGTGTCTGTCCAGGTCGTACGTTTACGAACCCTCCTCTTGGAGCAGCCTTTGCATTACTGTTCTGTGTGACCCCATCTTGTCTTCATCAAAATGCTTTGCATTACTGCTCTTATGAAAAGAAAAATACATGGATCAAGGAAGAAGCCTTTGCATAGCTGATGTTCGATGCTTGCCCTTTTGTGACGATCTACAGATCTCCTAAGCGCGTCGTGAATGATGGTGTTGAAATATGCAATGCATACTTGGAATATTCTAAAAGATCGTGGAGATCTCAACAGACTAATTTTGCCATATATAAAGATAAGATCATGGTAAGGTAAGAAAGTTCTAGAAAATTGGAGAGAACGCATGAGCCATAGTTGCCATGCTTCATGATGATGTGTAGAATACTCTAAAACTAAATATTTTAGCATGGTAGAAATATAAGAAACTAGATAAAGATGAGAAGGGTTCTACAGTTAGGATATTTAGTATGGAAGAGTGTATAAATTGCCACATGGCAACACCATAATGATCTCAAGTAGCCATACCATACCATGGCATAAGAGGTCTCATGTAGGAGATTGCAAGGTAGCCATATAGTGTAGTGGTGTCATGGTAGAATAGCTATACAAAGAGTGTGCAAGTGAGTCTTGTATCAAATTGAGTAGTGAATAAATGTTTAAGTTTCCTTGTAGAGAGTTGGTCTCCCGCATTGGTGTCAGTGCGAATATCTTCTCAAAGTAGTGTGGGTAAGAGTCTAAAATAAAGTAGTAGCATACTACTTTGGTGCCACTTCTAGAAAGTCGGTGTCAAGTTCGGGACGCCGATTTCTCAAAAGATGGCTTAGAATCCTTGGCTCGCTGGCAAGAGATGATGCAATCTGAAAACTGTCCAAGAATTTGCGACGCCACCCAACCTACACAAAATCTCATTATCATCGCAACTCACAAAGCAAAAATTCATTGTGTGAGCAGCGTATAGATAGACCATCACAACAACCAGAAAGGAAATCCACCATGTCACACCATTTATATTTAGATCATAAAATTTGGATATTCATATCATCGTGGTACTTTCAGTTCTTTTAAAGAAGTAAAAACTAGGTAATCTACCAAATCTGTCACAGTCATCCCATCATTGCCCAAGTTCTGTTCCATTTTTGCTGGGTGTGATCTGCAATAAGTTGAAGTATATATAATTTCAGCATAGAGAACTAATTGAAAAGAAATTAACAAAACTATTAGACAAGTTTAACTAAAGAATGCGCATGGTGAATTACCTGTTCTCATTCAGTTCTAGCAATTCGAAGCTCATTTCTTAGTTTGGCAAGTTTAAGAGCCATGGAAGCTGATGATGTAGTTTGTGCCTTTACGATTTCCTTGATCGACTCGGCCTGCGCCAAGTTCGCTTTGACTACTGTGGTATAGTCCTTGATAAGATCTTTGATTTCTGCAACATCCTTCCTGGTCTGTCTCAGGGCTTCATCAAGGGATTCGACGCGCTTGTGGATATTAACGAACTTAATAGCAGTCGGTTTCTGTAAAAGTTCAATTCAAGAATTAGTTATCATCCGTAAGCAATTAAGTAGGAGATAAACCCAAACTAAGCTAGGATGCTACAGAAAAGTCCGATCTAGTGCTTAAACATGAACGCCATGCTTATACAGCCTCTTGAACATATTAACTAATATTGACGAACACAGAAAATTGATGAAACAAGAATCCAAGAAGTGTAGGAGCAATGTGATACTTAAGGTATGACTTTACTACCACCTTAGCCTACAGCACTAACCTAAACAATTCTCTTTAATTAGAAGTTTTTATCTTCATTGCAGATTCTGTATGGAAATACAATACTGTACAATACAGGAACCTGGTAAAACTTGTCTATAAAAGCAAATAATAACATAAAGTGAACCATCTTTAGTTGCTTACTAGTTGCTTAAACATGTAAGCAAAGTTCATTCAATCAAGCAATTTGATTATTCCTAATTTCCCACTACCTTGCCAGAAACTTAGCCTATTGGTTGCAGTGCACTCAAATTAAACAGGTTGCTTATGTATGTGCCCCTCACAGAAAAATTATCCCAATGCTTTTCACATCATGTAGGCAGTATAGATAGTTTGCAGAGATGATGAGTCAGGTCAGATATAGGATGAATTCGATTGTTATAAACTATCCATATTTTCTACCATAAGAGGATCATCTAGCTTTCATTACGTTCATAGCAGAAGTGCAAGAGCACCACAAACCAATGACCAGGTATAAAAGGATATTATCTCGAGCACCAAGCTCAGAAACTTTGCCCACAACACTTAGATTCACAACTAAACGGTTTCTGGATGATGATAGTTACCTCTTTTAATCTCGCTTCCCTTGCATCCATCCATTGGATGAAACTGAAGGTGGGTTCCTCAGGAATCTGGTATCTCTGCTGTAACCATAGTTCACCATAAGTGTCGTGCCTGTCCAGTACAATGGTATCTTTCTCATCCTTACCTGGTTCCACCTGAAATAAAGAAGATGCATTATCAATAAACATCTCACAAATGTAGGTAGTGCAACCAGCAGACAAGTCACAATCAGAAGTGTACTAAATCCACTTTCCTAATAATGGAATTGAACGGGATAAGCAACTAGGAATTCACTATAAGTTAACTAGGTAATGTTTGCTCAAAGATCCACTAGCACATATGACATATAAAGAGGGTACCTTATTGTCTGTTCTTTTCATTGTGCGCTCAGTCGCAACCACAGTGATGTCCTCAGAGTACCCTGCCTGGTGTTTGATGTCCTGAGCGAAGGTTTGGGTCTTAACAATAGCGCAGCCCCCATGAAAGTGGATGTCATCCTTGATATCCACCCAAAAGTCCTCTGAATTACTGAGCAGCAGTGTTTGGTGTGACCCATTCAGTGTGAGGACTATGGTCCATCAAGGACTTGATTTCACCAGTCATAGTGTACTCGTGACGGAACCTGTTCTGAAGTTGGATATCTACAAGGAAACAGAAAACAACATCAGTACTCCAGAATAATGTTGTAAAAAGGCAAGTAAAATCTGTTGAGTGTTTAGAATATTTACAAGCTTACTTTCAAAGCAGTCTGGGACTAATAGCTTTTCACCGGGCAAGCCCACCTTAAGACCCCTCGCCCCTCCTGGGGCCATCTGCGCCATCTACAGAGCCTAAAGCAAGTCCCACTGAATCAGTAGCCTTAAAGCAAACTAGTGGTAAAAATATTTACATAACCATATTGACTGAGTACCAAAACCATAAATAAATAACCGCACTAGATTAATCTGAAGCACATCATTTCTTTAAAAAACAGCGAAATCTTGCCACAACAAACAATCACAGGGAAAAAAAACACTATACATGGTCATATCAATTACAAGCATAAGTACCATTATATCAATTACACCTTAGTGGTCCAAATGTTTACATAATCATATTGACTAGTAACAAAACCATTGAATATTTAGGATGTTTTAGTATACAAGCCTATTAGAGAATTTCCATACAGATTATAAGATTATTTCAAAGATCACAGGAGATTAATATATCGTTTCACACGAAAGGAGCTTAATATATTTGAAACATATCAAAATGATTCCAAATCTGATACGAAACCAGTTCCTATTTGATCTTGGATTGCGGATCTGCAAAATATTTTTACCCAACAAAACAAGAATACCCCGTGGGGGGGGGGGGGGGGGGGGGGGGGAATTTGGACACTTCTCTAGGACACGAGGCAACAAAAAAAAAGGACGCCCCCTCAAATTTGGGGGGGCTCCGCCCCCAAGCATAAACCAGATGCCGAGTGAACGATTTAAATTGGGCCTTCAGCGCCAAAACCACTTTTCCCCCCCAATTATAAGACCTCCCACGTGGTTAGATGTAGGGGATACTTTTTAAGGGGTATCCCAGTTTGAGGAGTGAAAAGGGGGGAGTTTATAAGACAGACACACGGGAAGGAAATGATTGCATAAAAGGAACATGAAATCGCGTTTGCTTGAGAGGCAACATTGAATTTCACGAGGGTGATGG
>NC_028458.1:3785023-3786874 GCF_000263155.2 Setaria italica
CTTAAGTCCTATGGATCTCTATATAAAACTTGAAGAGCTGAGCACCGCTGTAAATGTGTAGCTCCACTTATTTTTCTTTTTGCCAAATATAATTTGTGGAAAGAAGAACTCAAACCTTTTTTGGGTAATGTATGCAGGTTGATGATCATGAAGTCATTGCGTATCTGCTCAGTACTGAAATCATTCCTCTGTGTCTGCGTACTATGGACCTGGGCAGTGAGATTTCGAAAACGGTATTTACCTATCTAGCTTAACCATTACTCAAAACGTAATAATCTTCTAGGTTTGCTTCTATGCGGAATGTACAATTGGCATGCTCACTATTCTGTCTGAAATGAAATAAATAAAAATCTCTCACCGTTTGTCTAGTTCACTATTTGAGATGTCAAACAATTTCATATCTTTAGTGACTAGGATCATGCTGCAACCTATTTTATTTTTTTAGCAGAGAAATTACTTTCATAATGTGATACTTGTGTAGCTTCATTTTTGTTTGCTTTGAATGTAAGACTTGATTTTATTCTTCAACACGAGACTTTCTACTATATAGATTACCTTGTCGAAGCTCATGATATTGTGCATTTTCAAGGGGGGGAACAAATTGTTTCTTGAAATATAATTACCCATACAGTTAACCTGCCAGGAATTTAACTAGATCATTTTATCTTTTGCGATGAGATATGGATTTATTGCTTCAGTTTCGTTAACTCAATCAAGTTATACATGCAGGTGTCTACTTTTATTGTTCAAAAGATTATACTTGATGATGCAGGACTTAAGTACATATGTGCTACTCGTGAACGTTTCTTTGCTTTAGCCAATGTGTTAGCTCAGATGCTTGAAGGACTTGTTGAACAGCCTTCCCCAAGGTTGCTGAAGCACATAATCCGCTGCTACCTAAGGCTGACTGACAATCCAAGGTTTATGCTGTGCTGTGTGCAGATTTCGATTTTGTAGTACTGCTCTCTATGCTCTCCCTAAACCTTTCCATGCTTTTGCAGTGCCTGCCATGCGCTACGCACTCACCTCCCCACCGTGTTGAGGGACGGGACATTCAACGACTTTCTTGAGGTGATCTCTGCACAAGTCATTGTGCTTGACCAAATAAGCTTTACGTCATAACCTATGCTGCAAATTCCAACCGTTCACTGACTCTGAAATCTTGCTGCTAAGTCAGAAAGACCTCACAACCAGGCTATGGCTCCACCAGATGCTGCATAACATCGCGATGGCAAACAGTGGAGGCGGCGCCCCTCACACGGGCCTGAATCGCATCATGGGGATGTGAACGAAGCTGGACGCGGAACGCGGCAACTCATCATCATCTGTCAAGCTAGTAGTAGCCCTAGCGGAAGGTGCCAGTAGTTTCTCCTTTTGGAGAAAAATAGTGTATGCCGTTTTAGAGGTTGGGTAGTGTTTAGAGTTGTAAAAAAGCAGGTAACCATCTATCAGTTTCAGATTAGCATCCCAAAGATGGAGAAGGGTCAAACCTGTTCTCTTATGTTGTGATGAGAACTCTAATCATATATATAGGTCGTTGGAATTGGTCAATTATACTGGTGTTCTTTGCGCTGCAGAGACTGCGTCCTATCCTCCTACTCCCTCCGTCCCAAATTACTATTCGTTTTTGCTTGGATACATAGTTTTTTATATGTACCTAGATATATACTTATGTCTAGTATATATCCAGATACAATGCTAAAGTTATGTATTTAGAAAAGTCAATGCTAAAGTTATGTATTTAGAAAAGTCAAAACGAATAATAATTTGGGACGGAGGGAGCACGTCACAGTGTAGGGTTGCACTGTTCAGGAGAAAGCCACAGGTTTTACCGCTACTGGTTTTTTTTAT
>NC_028458.1:3787048-3832380 GCF_000263155.2 Setaria italica
TGGGATAGGTTGCAAGTTCATCGCATATGACCAATCATGCATGTCCACGCGCATCTTAAGTAATTCCGGGCACTTGCTGCTGAACTCTATAGCAGTCTTGTCAGTCATTTAGGCTGAATTTCTGATGATTCTGAACTCACAGCGTCCTCAAGCCGATAGTAATGAGCTAAGTTTGGCCTTTTTATTGTGCTCTAGGGTACCAACAATCTTAGCTTCGGCAACAAATCATGGGTTGGTGGCACATTGGCGTGGGAGAGCAAGGCAATTCGGCCCAGGCACGCGAACAAGGTGCTCTGCATGTCGGTCCAGCAGGCGAGCAAGAGCAAGGTTTCCGTTGCGCCGCTCGATTTGGAGAGTGCCAAGGAGCCACCTCTCAACACATACAAGCCGAAGGAGCCCTTCACGGCCACCATTGTCTCGGTGGAGAGGCTTGTAGGTCCCAAGGCTCCAGGGGAGACTTGCCACATCGTCATTGACCATGGTGGCAATGTGCCTTACTGGGAGGGCCAGAGTTACGGTGTGATTCCTCCTGTAAGTTTTCCCTGCTCCCAATCTTTTCCTGTCTGAGGATGCATGTATTAGTTTTCATCATACTTGGTTTCCCCTTGTATTATCAGATAATGAAAAATCAAGTTACCTGTGGATGGTGCAAAATATGCTATACTCTATACATAAAGGCAGGCATACTGATGTTCATTTTGAATCTGTAGAGATTGTTTCAGTATGCCATTCAATATACTGCAGGACTAGGCTAGAAAAAAATATACCCATGAATGAATACATAGCATCTTGTGCAGCAAAATTGCTTTCGATTGATCATATAGTACCAATTGTTTATTCATCTCTTTTATTATCCATCATGTTCTCTCTTCACATTCACAACTCTCTGAACCCTGAGTGCATTTTTATGTGTCAGGGAGAAAACCCGAAAAAGCCTGGAGCCCCGCATAATGTCCGGAGATAACTTTGATGGACGGACAGGAAGCTTGTGCGTCCGCCGTGCAGTTTATTATGATCCTGAAACTGGCAAGGAGGACCCCTCAAAGAATGGAGTCTGCAGTAACTTCCTATGCAATGCAAAACCTGGGGACAAGATTCAGCTGACAGGTAACTTGATTCAGTTGACAGGTAACTTCCTGATGTATGTAAAGGCACTCCTGTGTGTTTACTTGCCTTACTTCTATGAGAGCCTCCTAACCACAATGGTAGTTCTTTAGTTCTTTTGGTTAATGTACTCCGTGAAATTCACCTGGTAGATCATCCATTTCTCAATTATTATATTCTTTATAAGGGTATTAAATATACATTTAGCTAGAGATGAAAATTAAGACATAGCAGGAACAACTCTGCTTCCAATGCATTAAGAAACAGTTGGTCGTTTTCAGTGTCACAGGCTTGCACTTTGCAACATTCTGATATAACCATGTGCAAAAATGCCATTGAAACACTAGTCCCAAGAAAACTTTGACATGTAAAAGCAACCAAGGAGCTAAGATCCTCTGTAAATATGACTATGACGCTGCACTTTATATTTCTGTCTTGTTTTGTCCCATCTTTAGTTAGACTCGCATGGTATCTTTTAAAGACTTCCGATTACCCATATAGTATGCGACAAGTAGAGCATATTTGTCCCTTTCAGAAAAAAATGTTTTCTTTCCTAAGTAGCTCTCAGATATGCCACTACTTGTAAATCTTGCTAGTATAAATTTATAATTGTTCTTTCATATTAGTTTAATGAAGACAGTGGATGTTTTAGCCTCAAAGCGTCTCATACGATTTCATCATGAGTTCAGGTCCCTCTGGCAAAATAATGCTTCTACCTGAGGAGGATCCAAACGCAACCCACATCATGATTGCTACTGGTACCGGTGTGGCACCATTCCGTGGGTACCTGCGCCGCATGTTCATGGAAGATGTCCCAAACTACAGATTTGGTGGCCTGGCTTGGCTTTTCCTTGGCGTTGCTAATTCAGACAGCCTTCTCTATGACGAAGAGTTCACAAGCTATCTTAAGCAGTATCCAGACAATTTCAGGTTAGAATAACCTCATCCATCTTGCAATCTCATTTCATGTACTCATGCTACCCTTGTCCACAACTGTGCTTCGTTGTTGACTTTAGGTGCTTTTCAGTTTGCATAACCGTACAACCTTATTGCGATTTGAGAGTGCAGCATTGCTGAAGTACTTATATTTTATACCTGTAGGTATGACAAAGCCCTCAGCAGGGAGCAGACGAACAGGAGCGGTGGCAAGATGTACGTCCAGGACAAGATTGAGGAGTACAGCGATGAGATTTTCAAGCTTCTGGACAATGGTGCGCACATCTACTTCTGCGGTTTGAAGGGGATGATGCCTGGGATTCAGGACACCCTCAAGAAGGTGGCGGAGCAGAGAGGGGAGAGCTGGGAGCAGAAGCTGTCGCAGCTGAAAAAGAACAAGCAATGGCACGTCGAGGTTTACTAGGGTCTGATATTTGCAGGTGTTATGATTGTTTTGCTGCGAGCCAATGCCAAGAAGAGACACAGATGCATGACTGAAATC
The DNA here is from genome assembly GCF_000263155.2 of Setaria italica. NCBI lineage: Eukaryota > Viridiplantae > Streptophyta > Magnoliopsida > Poales > Poaceae > Setaria > Setaria italica. The sequence goes on from NC_028458.1 coordinate 3,789,591, forward strand.
GAACGATGGATTATTCTTGCCGGTGGTGTAAAATTATAAAAGTTTTCTTGGCGATGGTGGAAACCAATAAAATCACCCTTGTAACTCATAAGCTTCCGCGTCACGTGATGCACGGAATGGAGCATGTAACTTTCAGCCGTCCCTTCAAAATTGCAGTGCAGTGCTTTGCTTCAATTTCCTGATTTCCATCTCACAGAGGTCTCTGTCCAGGTCGTATGCATACGAAACCTGATGACTGAATTGTTTAAAGCATGGCTCTTGGAGCAGCCAGCGTTGCCTCTCTGGCCCCATTTTATCTCCAGTCAGTCACTTTCTAAATGCTTTGCATTACTGTTCTTATCAAATAGAAAAAAAAAGGGTACATGAATCAAGGAAAAAAGCCATTGCATTGCTGGTGTTGGATGCTTGCCCCTTGTGCCCATTCACCGGCCACTTTTGTATTGTCAACTGACAAGCGGCGATCTGCATTCAGATCATGGCATCCTCCCTCTGTGTCACGTTCCTTTTCTTCAGGAAATATTTTTTTTGCTTGTTCTAATCTGGAATCAGTTACATACATGATACATCTTCACCTAACCCCATCACCTCTCCTACTACATTAATGTCGATAATGTCCCATCGCATCTGAAGGTCCAACACAAAAACCAAAAACCATGTCACCCAGGCACAGGATGAGATCAGCAATTCAGCACCTCTCCAACCTGTAACGGCTTCCCCGTCATCCTCGCATCGCAGGGCCAGTCCACAACCTACCTCCTCGTGGCAGCCGACCTCGATCGAACGGTCCCCGACGCGCACGGCCCGCCTGCCGCCACGGCGCTGACGGCGTACGATCGCAGCCTGTCTTGCCGGGGCCGGTTACGGCGGGGCCCCGCCGCCGACGTCCTCACGGCCCCGCGCTGCCTGTGGCCGCTCGCGACTCCACGCCGCCGGGGGGAGCCAGTGGCCGCGGCCCTCTCCGCTGCCGCCACGCCCGCCCGTTCGCCGCCTCCCCCAACTACTCCCTCCTCCCTCCCTGCCTTGACCCACCCGGCCGCCGCCCCGCTGCTGATCACACGCGCGCGCGCAACGGCTAACGTGGGTACACTCCTGGCGCAGTGGCGCGTCCCTGTCGCGGGCATTACTGCTCTGACCCCGCTTCACTCCCTTCCTTCCCCGTCGCTGTCGCCGCCCCCGGTCTCCCACTCGGCGCCTCCTCCGCCTCTTATCCTCTACAGCCTTGTCTCTTGCGACCCGTAGGCACTTGGCAGTTACCACCTGCTGCCCTGGCTGTAGTGGAGACCCGCAGAGGTGCGTGCCGGCGGCGAGCGACGGCGGACCCGGCGGAGCAGCCATGGAGGCGGTCCAGCCGGTAAGCAATCCGATCCGGTTCCGACTCTCTTCTCTTCTACCACGCGCGCGTTAATTCTCGTAACTGCGCGTTCCTGCGTGTTATCTCTTTCGTTTGGTTCGGTCCAATTCATTGGGTGTTCATTCTCATCCTGACTCGATTGTTTAGTCCGTTGCTGGTATGCGTTAAAAGTTAGAACATGATCCTAGTGCTTTCCGGGTTTGTGTGCGTTGATTTGCTTGCTTCGACTTGCCCGTTCAATCCAAAGACTTCATCGATAATTTTCTTCTGTTTCTTGTGAAATAGTATAATGTCAAACAACCGTCAATCCGGGTGCTCATGAGAACGGCGTTTCATCAGAAGTAGTTGTTCTTGTTCGCCGGAAACCGTAGTACCTATTTCATCCATCAAAAAGTTCTCGCCGCTCACAAATGGACAGTAACTGCACACTCTGTTTTGGGGTTTCATTTCCAGTGGATTTTGATTTAGAAATATGCCATCTTGTTTTGGTTTTCGAGGCCATCGTTTCATTTCGATCAGATTTTTCATACCTGCGCTGATCCCATGATTTGCGTCGACTTGTGATTGTACATACTTATTCCACGGAATCTCCAGCACTGAAGTCAACACTTATGCCAATCATTCTGATCAAGTTCACACTCTGTTCTGTGCTTCAACGTTGTCAACTGAACTGAAACTCTGAACTCTGAAACCAAACTTGCTGCAGGTACTGAGCGAGAAAACGAACCCGCTGCTCGGCAGATCATCCAGTCCATCCGGCGTCACGCTGCTTCAACCTCACGCCGACAGCGGCGCGGGTTTATACAACGGCGCCTACTCCTTCCTCGACACCACCAGGCCCTGCGCCACGAGATTCAGCAGCGGGTCAGTGACATCCGAGGACTCGCCGTCGCCGGCGCTGACTCCCAGGCTGCTGTCCATCATGTCCACCTCCAGCCCCGACAACTACTCCTCGTACGAATGGCCCGACCGAGCGGCGGCGTCGCGGTCCAATCGTTACCTCTTCGACGCGAACGCGCAGTCTCGGTGCGCCGAGTACCTAGACCTGATGAGGGTGGAGGTCGATGCGCAGCTCGGCAAGCTCAAGGGGGGCGTCACCGGCCTCGAGAGCTATGCCTTGCCGGACAACGGCCGCGTGATCGGCGGTGCGCACCTCGGCATGTCCCTTGACGTCATGCTGATTGAGATAGACGAGAGGTTCAACGCCCTGAAGCTGCTCATGGGTGCCGTGTTCCGACAGGCGAGGGAGATGCTTGGATCGGTCAACGCGTCGGCGTCTGATCTCCAGTGGGAGCATGAGCTGCAACTGGAAGTCTTCAGCGCCACGATCGGGGAGTGTGTCAATGGCCTGCAGGAGGAGCTAGAGAGGAGGCTCTATGAGCAAATTAACATCACAAACACCATGAGCAGGAACTGGAAGGAAGCCATAGCTCAATTTGCCGCGATGCGTGAAGACCTTGGTGCTCTTTGTAAGCTACTGCTGCCTTCAGTACCAGAAGCACATATTTCTAACAGCAAGCATGAAAGTTCAGGCAGTAGGAGTAACAGGTGGAAGTACAATTTCTTTGGAAAGAAAACAAAAGAGGATCGTTCTCCGCGTGCCGAGGATAGTAAGAGTTTCAGGAAGCAAAAATCATTTGGTGCAAAGGATGTCATCTCAGAAAAATCCGACTTTCGCCATCTCAACGGTAGGACTAGAGATGAAGTGATAAGCTATTTTAAGTCTGAGATCAGCAAGCTGAAAAGGATGCACGAATCAGCATTGCAAGAGAAGACAGAAGAACTGTTCAGGTTTAAACGGGAGAAGGGGTCACACTCTCTTAAGAATGACTTGGAGTTTGAACCTTTGAGGAAGAAAATTCCAGAGATCATATCGAGAATGGATCAGATCATTTCCAAGAATATAAAAGTACCTGCGATCTGCATGACTCATGATGAGCTCGATGAAAGATGCAGACTTACAAGCAGAATAGATGCTTTGTACTACGAAAATCAGCATCTCCGAGGATTGCTTGCAGATAAGATGAAAGATGTTAAGGCATTATCATCTCAACTGTCTGAAGCCAGTACAGAACTGTCTCTTCAATTGTCATCGGAAGAAGAGCTCCTGAGACAAATTGACAAAATTAGGCAAGAGTATGAGGAGCTCCGAATTGAAGGAGATGTTAGAGATGAGCTGTACCAAGCTGTTACAAGACAATTGCTTGATGACTCTAAGAACAGCATGGATGGTGCTGCACTGAATTTTAGTGCAAAAATGTCTTCTCTTGAATCTGTAATCTCTGAAAAGGATAAAGAATTGTATTTATACAATGAAGAAAATCACAGGTTAAAGGATAAGTTAGCAGAGCTAGAAAAAGGGTGTTTGACCCAGAATCACCAGGAAGATCCAGAAGTCATCAAACAAGAAAGTACAGAAATTGTTCTGCGTGATATTGAGGTGGAGCCTCGCACATCACCAAGAAGATCAAATGGGCACAATCTGCAGTACGATGAACTTGTGAAACTGAACTCAAGCTTAGAGATTGAATCTGGTGTCCTCAAGGAAATTGACATGAAAAATGTGGATCATAGTAGTAGTCTCACTAAGAAAGAGCAGGAAAAGCAGATGGAGTGCATTTTAGTATCTATTATGAAATTATCAAAAGAATTTGTGGAGATTGAGAAAAAATTATCAGTGGAAAGAACTGAAAACAGGTCGGTTAATCTTCCTTTACACTTTCTTCCCAGGAATTTTTATTTCGTTTTCAAAAACTAGAATCCTATATTACTTTTTTCATTTTCATGGTCGTTTCAGGTCAGAGGATTTGAGTGATCATTGCAGCCACATGGTCAGACAAGCTGTAGTACTAACAAAAATAGGGCTCTGGTATAAACAAATGCTTGAAACAAGACGTTTTGAGCTCCAAAAGGCTGAAGCCAAGGTACTTATAGAATTAATCTTCTGTTTGACTGCAAAAATATGTGATGTATAATAATTATAAGTTCATTGGGCAATAACTCTAAAATATTTCCGATGTGATTCAGGTTGTCATATTGGGCGACAAGATTAATGCACATTTAAGCCTTCTTCAAAAGATATACTTAACTCTGGATCGCTACTCTCCTACATTGCAGCATCATCCTGGTGTAAGTACCGTGCGGCAATGCCATAAAATGCTAATGGTTCTTCTTAATGTCTCTGTCACTTCTGTTTCACCTGATTATTGACTAACGTTCAACTCAAGTATATATGTTAGAATTTTGTTGCCATTCCTGCTAGAAGCTTTGTAATGACCAGTTTATTATACAGAACATCGGAAACATTTAACATGGCTGCCTTGTATGCAGCTGCTAGATGCTTTCCTGAAGACATGCAAGCTTGTTGCAGATTTGAGAAGTAAACACAATGAAGGTGACGCGACATAAATGAGGGCAGCTTGGTGAGATCTCCCTTGGTGACTAATGTTTTGTGTTCCATCAGGAACATATTGTTTGAGAGGGAAATTGGCATGTATTGACGAGTGACGACCACTGGTCACCCGCTGGTTCCTCATGTGCTTAACCATGTGAAACCCCTGCAGTTGCAGATCAAGTGAAGGGATTCTTGTCTAACTGAAGTTTCAGACTTTCAGATCCTGATCTGGCTGTAAATCTTACTAGTTTGAATCAGCAGTTACCTTGCTGAACCTGTGCAATACAAGTACATACATGCGGGCAGATTTCCAGATAACAAGCTTCATGAGGATCATCAAAGAAACCATGAGCGTGGTAGCTTGTTTTTATCTGCAGATGATCGATGGTCAGAAATCTGAAACCACATCTTGTAAAGAAAAATGTCAATGGCAGCGACTGGCCTGCTAATGTACAGATGACATTTGCTTACTCGCTTGTTGGGTAGAGAATAGGGTTACTTGTTTAGTTAGCACTAGCAGCCTAGGTCAGAATGTATTGAAGGATGCTCTGTTAGAGGACCAGGGCACCAGATAGGTCAGATGTAAGCCACATTGTAAGCGGACAGTTTATTCTCCTGTGCTGAGTATCTTTCCTCCATCTAGCTTGATGTTGCTGCTCAATAGTCTACACTAGATATGGACGAATATTCTGCATGTATTGCATGATCCAAATTTTTGACAAATAGTCCTAAAATTTATCCATCTAAACCCCCCCCCCCCCCCCCCCCCCAACCCAACCCAAAACAATCCCCACGTCAAGCTAGCAGTCACCGGCCCAATCACCATTGAGCTGGTATGTCTCCTCAGTTTCCTGACAGTGTCCTTCTGAATGTCCAAACCAACCATAGAGGGCAAGGTAGTCCTTGGATGCCTCAGCAAAACACCAACATGTAAACATTTCAGGTTAAGGGGTCAGAGACAGCAAATAAAAGCTTAGGAAAATAAGGGGATATTTAACTATTTGCCACTTTTACGGAGGGCACTCCTTCATTTGCCAGTTTTACGTTGGCTCCAACATATTTGCCATCACGAAACAAACGACGCTACACATTTGCCACTTTTGTTGATGTGTCGCGCCACGTCCTCCGTCCACCGTGGATGAGGCATGGGAAAAGACCAGCTTGCCCTCCCTTTATCCCTCCGTTAATTCCCCCCGAGCCAGAGCCGACGCCATTTCTCCCCCATTCCCCATTCTTCTTCCTCCCTGCGCTGCTTGTCCTCCCTTCCTTCCGACTCCGCTCGTCGGGCTTCTTGTCGCCTCTACCACGCGCAAGCAATGTCGCAGGTTGGAGCGTCGTCAAGTGGTAGGAGGCCGGTTGCAGATCCCCTTGTCGGTGAGGAGACGGGCTTACCATTGATCCAGTACCCTTTCTGCAATAGGGCATGGGTAATTGAGCGGCGGACGCAGCAAGATTCTGTCAACTACAGTCAGATCTACATAAAATGTCCAAGGAATGAAAGATGTGTGAGTTTGATTTTGGATTTTTGATTTCATGATTTGCATTTGGTTGGCTTCATTTTGTTGACTTGTATAGCACTTGATGTTCAGATTCCAGATAAGTGTGAGTACTATAGGTGGCAAAGGTTTTATTTCAAAGATTTAGTTGATGCCAAGGTGATTCAAGTGTTTCATGGGCAAGGTGATGAACAAGTTGATGAACAAGAAGAGCAATCCATGGTACTTGAGCGTACGGGGAGGGCAGTAGCAAGTGGGAAGTTGTAGAAGGAAGTCATGGAGGCAAAACTGGATAAACTGATGAATGCCTTGGTACTCTTGATTGTGTTGCTTGTAGGATTTATGGGTGCTGTAGTTGGCTACATGTTGAAGTAGTAGGAACATTTGACTTTGTTATCTCTGTTTGAGTCAACAATGTATTGTATCTGTGTGTGATGAATGAACAATCACTTTTGTCTGTTAGGAATGATGTATTTCTACTGATGAAATTGTTGAACTTTTGAACAATCACTTTTGTTGCTTGTAGAATTTCAGTCAACATACAAAAGCATAATTCATGACCAACACACAAAAGTACAGTTCATGGCCAACACACAAAAGTCATACACAGACTTCACCCAAGCAGACACACAGGTTAAACTTTTTTTGGTGTCTTCTTCACTTTGGTCGCCAGCACCTTCCTGGGGGTCATCTTCTTTGCAACCTTGGACACAATGGGTTATGATGATCCTGCTACCACTTTCAATGGTACTGGTTCCAAATAAGGTGTTTCTTCCAAAGCAAGAGCAGGTGGTGTTTTCAAAGCAAGTCTCCTGTGCCAATGCAATATGTTTACTACATATTGTTTTCAATAATATGAATCAAAATGTACTTGTGCTTGAGATAACCAACCTCTTAGTCCTTGATGCTTCAAAATGTACTTGTGCTTCTGCTTGTCTGGCTGCAGCTTCAGCTTGGGCTACTTTTTTAGCTGCTGCAGCTTCAATTGCTTGGGCTTCTTCCCTAGCTGCTGCAGCTCTTGTCCTGGGTGATGTAACTTGGACTGGTTCAGAAGGAGTGTCATTATTGGTCTTCTTTCTTCCTAGCTTGACTGCTGTAAAACAAGATCAGTAGTTAAGTCATGGCAATACTTAATATTAGAGCTCAGTATGTGCACAACATACCTCTTCTTGGTCTCAGTCAGCCCACATCCTACTTCCCTTCCTATGACCCTTTTCACCACAGCCAGTACATATGCACTGCCTAGTAGCCTTACCTGTCCTCTCCAAGCAAGAGGGTATTCTGTTCTTCCTCTGCCTACCAATCCCTCTCTTCTTTCCTAATGGTGAAAAGAGTTTGAAATCCTTGTCAACTTTTGGCCACTGATTCCTGTCAATGGTGTTAAGCCATCCAGCATCATATGCTTGCCTAAACCTTTGCGCAGAATATGCCATGTCCACATACTTCTTATAATCTGGCTGCCTCACAGTAGTTATCACAGCCAATGCATGAGGGCAAGGCTTACTAGTAACCTACCATTCTCTACAGGTACGACTCTACTCATTTAGGTACACCACATGTCTTCTTACTTCCTCATCCTCGTATATCTCAAAGACCTCAGCTTGATCTGGAAGGCTTTTGGTGACTTTTAAGTGCCCTATCCCCTTTGAAGAAGTATTTAGTTGATGAATCACAACAGGAAGAATGACTCCATGCAGAGCTCTAGATATCCTCCTCCTCCTCTCAAACATGACCACACCTTTTCTCTTATAGCATCTACCATACAGTGTAGTGGCAGGTTCTTGAATTTCTTTATCCATGCATTCCATAACTCAGCCAAGTTGTTCAGGATGTAGTCACATTTGATGTCAGGAGAGAACTTAGATCTGGCCCACAGAAGATTACGGTGCTCTTCTAGCCATTCCTACTTCAGGGCTAGCTTCCAAGACTTTAGCCATGAAGTAATTGTGCTTGACAGGTGAGTAAGCTCTAGCAGCAAGCCACATGTTTTCAGCGTAAACATCTCCTATGAACCTCTTCTTCATGTTTTCCATCAAGTGCCTAAAACATTCACTCTGTTCATCCCATGAAAAAACTTGCTTGACAGCAGATTCTAGGCCCTTGCAAGCCAGTCTTGGAACTACCCCAATGGCCTTGCCTAACTGCTCCATGAACCAAATCCAATTGTCTTTGCTCTCTGAGTCAAAGAAACCAAATGCCAATGGAAACATCTAATTGTGACCATCTAAAGCTAAGGCTGCAACATATGACCATTCCACTAACCATTCAAAGCAGTGGAATCTATACTAATATAAGGTTTGCAGCCATACAATAATCCATCTATACTGCCTCTAAAAGCAAAAAAAATCTATTGAAGTGCTGCTTCTCTCCAATTTTAACAATATCTATCTCAACTACACTACCAGATTGCCTCAACTCCACTTCTACCTTAAACTTGTACAACCAATCAAATGAATCATCCTACTTACCAAATAATTTGTTAGCTGCTCTCCGCCAAATAATCATGAACATAAGAAAATGCGGAGTTAGAAACATCCAACTCCTTTGAGGCAAGGACTACACTCAGTGAAGAGGAGGATGATTTACTTACCAAGGAGGGTAATTACCAGGCTCCATTGTTGAGCCCCTACACAAGGGGATGCGCAAGATCCCAGCAGCGGTCGCTCAGATCCGTCACCCGTCGCTTTTCGCACCTAGGGTTAGAAATGGCGTCGGTTCTGGCTCGGGGAGGGGAGAGTTAACGGAGGGATAAGGGGAGGGCAAGCCGGTCTTTTCCCGTGCCTCATCCACAGTGGACGGAGGATGTGGCATGACACATCGACAAAAATGGTAAATGTGTAGCGTTGTGAAATTCACGACGGCAAATATGTAGAAGCTAACGTAAAACTGGCAAATGAACAAATAGTTAAATATCCCGAAAATAAGAGATGCGCAAAGTCTGAAACCAAAGAAAAGCCAAACGGTTCCCGTCTCGGCCCATTGTCTCAAGGCCCATCTAGTATCCAGGAAAGGAGGAGAGAGTGCGTGCGTGCGTGCGTGCGACTGACAGACCAGTGGACGCGAACGGCGGCGACCTCCTGCCCCATCGCCTCGACCATCGCCGCCGGAGGAAGCCTGCCCCGGGCGCCGCCGTATCGACACGGTTCGTCTCTCCCTCTACTTCTATCCCCTCTACGAGCCCGATTCCTGTTCAATTTTCGCGCTCCCTCCCCTCGTCTCTGACACTCGCGACGCTCCAGAATTGAATCGCGCTCTGTTGATGGGCAGCTTGCGTGCTCCGCCGGCGCCGGCGCCGGCGCCTCTTGTTGGGAGCGCTAGGGTTTCATTTGGTTCTGGGCTCCGTTTTGCCGCAGCCAGAGTCCTCAAGCCCAGAGGTGCGCGCTTTTTGGCTTACATCTTTTGCTGTTGCTGCTACAGCAATGCGTTCCTAATGCTTGATTAAGTTCCTTGGGAATGGCGCGTTCCTTCCTGATTTTCAGGGTTGACTACCAGCAGCGCGATGAAGTCGTATAGGTTGTCCGAGCTCAGCGACGCCGAGGTTAGCGGCCTCAAGGCTCGTCCCCGCATTGACTTCTCGTCCATATTTGGCACGGTAAGATGGGATGTGGATTAGTCATGGTATTGAAGTCCAATATTGTTTCATAGCCTGAGAACCATGGGGTTCTGTCTTGTGCAATCAGGTGAATCCGATTGTTGAGGATGTCCGTGTCCGAGGGGATGCTGCGGTTAAGGAGTAAGTGTTGCTGTTATGGTTGGCTTTTTCTTTGATGAATGAAAGACTATGCTTATTTTCTGGGTTTTGTTTGTCCAGTTATACGGAAAAGTTCGACAAGGTCACTCTCGATGATGTTGTTGTGCATGTTAGCGATCTCCCAGATGCAGAGGTAGTTATCCTGTTATCTGCAACTTAGTTCTGCGGTTTCATCAGTACAAGTCATGCACTATATAAAATGTTCAATGTTATTCTCCGTGCATCATGTTGTTTCTTCTCTTTGAACTTCTGGTCCAATGTGATACCTATCTTGCAGTGTTAAACATGTATTTCTAGGATGATGTGATGTATGCTTTTGTTAGTTACCTATTTCCTTCAACTCTAGGCTTTAGCGACTTGCACTAAGAGCTTTTGAATCCTGAGAAATATCAACTGATATTGATAAGTTTGTATTTTTAGTGTAAATGGTGCTTATGTTTATGTTGTTTCTCCTAGTTGCTATATGAACTCGGTTGTCTTACCTACATAAGTACTGTAGCTTGGTCCAGCTGTGAAGGAAGCCTTCGACGTTGCATATGACAATATATATGCCTTCCATGTTGCACAAAAATTACCTGAGAAGACAGTTGAGAATATGAAAGTAAGAGTGGTGTCAATGTTTCCATTTACAATTTTCATCTCTACTATATGCTCTTTGTTAATTATATATGCCCATTTCATGAATATATGAAGGGGGTAAGATGTAAAAGAATAACGAGATGCATTGGTTCTGTTGGGCTGTATGTCCCAGGTGGCACTGCAGTCTTGCCTTCAACTGCATTGATGCTTGCTGTGGTATGCTTGCCTCTGCTCAAATCCTCTCAACTGAACTAATTGTAATGATTCACTGTCTGAAACTTCTTATATGGTTTCTCTTTCTGCCAGCCTGCACAAATTGCTGGATGCAAAACTATTGTTCTTGCCACACCACCTAGTCGCGATGGTAGCATATGCAAGGTACACTTGCAGGACATGAAACTACATCACTACTTTTTCCAGCAATTGTTTGATGGAGAACTAGACAGTAGACACTTTTGTTTCCTGCAGGAGGTTCTTTACTGTGCAAAGAAAGCTGGTGTCACACACATACTGAAAGCTGGAGGAGCTCAGGTAGTAGGAGACTTGAGATTGTCTTGCGCTTCATTATTTAGTTCAGTGATCTTAATGTTGGTTACTTTCAGGCAATCTCAGCTATGGCATGGGGAACTGTGTCATGCCCAAAGGTATTTGAGTACATAAACTTCTTCGTTATATGTTTAAAATCAGTAGTGATTTTTTCTGTCTATATTCTCACCTCTATCTAATTACCTTCTGCTTGTTAAACATCTTGGCTCACCATGTTCTGCATCAGTTATCCATTTGTTTATGCATACATTCTGATGCAAGGGCCACATAACCTTTTGCTAACTGTGTTACTACACCTGCAGGTTGAGAAGATTTTTGGGCCTGGTAACCAGTATGTAACAGCTGCCAAAATGATTCTTCAGGTTTGTTCTGTTCTTTCCATTGTGTAAAATTCAAGCATGATCTGCCTAGCACATCTTTTCTACATGCTACCATTTTTGTCGTTCTGATTCTTGTTTTACTGCAGAACAGTGAAGCTATGGTATCTATAGATATGCCTGCTGGCCCTTCTGAAGTTTTAGTCATTGCTGATAAATATGCAAACCCAGTTCACGTTGCTGCTGATTTGCTATCTCAGGTACTGGTATTCTCTTAATTGTCCTAATCCGATGTGCACTGCTAAATGGTGCAGATGTCATGTTTCTCTTTGAAATACTGAATTTCGTTTTAGGGTGCTAAACCCCCAATTGGCATACCATGTTCATGATGTTTATTGTTACAGTTAGCTGCCTTTTTTTGTGTGTAGGCAGAGCATGGCCCAGATAGTCAGGTTGTTCTAGTTATTGCTGGAGATGGTGTTGATTTGGATGCCATTGAAGCAGAAGTTAGCAAGCAGTGCAACGCTCTTCCAAGAGGTGAATTTGCTTCAAAAGCACTTAGCCACAGTTTCACTGTGTTTGCCAAAGATATGGTTGAGGTAATCTCATTCCTGCTTCCTGCCATGTCTTACACCTGATTCATCTGTGTTGCAAGTGAATCACCATTCTACTGTGACCTAAACGCCCCCAATTCTGACCTTTGTCTGTCCCTTTTTCAGGCCATATCATTCTCAAATTTGTATGCCCCTGAGCATCTGATCATCAATGTAAAGGATGCTGAGCAGTGGGAGGAGCTTGTTGAGAATGCAGGTAGGCATATTTTTTTTCTGCTGCTTTGGTGACATTGATCGTTATCTGTACTCCTCTGGCACCCCCTGTGCACATCAATCTCGATCTAAATATTTAGTTTCCATATGACAGGTTCAGTTTTCTTGGGCCAATGGACCCCAGAGAGCGTGGGGGACTACGCCAGTGGAACAAACCATGTCCTTCCGACCTACGGTTATGCGAGGATGTACAGCGGCGTATCACTGAACTCTTTCCTCAAATACATTACCGTCCAGTCCCTAACGGAGGAAGGGCTGAGGAAGCTGGGCCCGTACGTCGCAAAGATGGCCGAAGTGGAAGGGCTAGAGGCGCACAAGAGAGCTGTTACCCTCCGGCTGCAAGAGGCTGAGGCCACTGTGACCGTCTAGCTACTGCCCTGATCCATTTAGGGCTCAAACTCTACTGGAAATGCCAAATTTTTTTCCCGAGTCCTACGGGAACCGATATGTCTTCCAACCAGGCCCTAGGGTGTTACAAAGAGGTGTTTCAACTGGTATATCAAATAATGCTCATGTCATTCTGATCTGTTTTGCGAATAAACTCGAGCAGAACTTACTGTACCTGTAGTATTCTTTTTATTTCGCAGTTTCTTTTTCACCAATGTTTGGATCGTGCACATGTATGCATTGTGTTTCACTAGCCTGACAATGACGAGCGTGAGCATGATTTTTGAAAAAAAAGAAACAATAGAACGGTGGCATCAGCGAGTTGGTTAGTTTCTTTTGCTGGAACATGCCACCCCATTCCGATTTTGAGTTCTTGATTTGATTAAGCGTTCATATTTTTCTAGATTTATTTTAGAAATTAGGGGTGATGCTCTCAGTATCGTTTTTTTTTTTGGAGACAGATGCTGTCAGTATCGAAGAGAAGTAGCCCTCGGAAGGGAAGTAGCATCAGAAACCTCACAGACCGAGTGTGCGAGCGGCCCAGGCCCATTTCTGCAAGACCGCGCAACACTCGGGTCGCATCAGGCGAGAGAATCCGGGCAGGGCTGGCTCAATCACTCGGTCGCATCGCACAGATTCGGAGCTCAACGGCGACGGCCAAGGCGGCGGGGCAGGCAGGGGAAGCGTCGAGGAGGTGGCGATAGGGTGGAGGCGCCGAGGCGGGAGACTGTGGACCGCTAGCAGGGGGCTGAGCGGCGGCGGGCCGGAGTTGGGTCCTGCAGAAAGCTTCTGCGGACGCAGTCCTAGCGATGGGCGATGCGCAGGCGGCAGGGGAGGGTCCGCGCTGCGTCGGCTGCGGCGGGCGCGTGAAGACGCTCTTCGTGCAGTATTCCCCGGGCAACATCCGCTTGATGAAATGCGTAAGCCACACAGCTCCCCCTGACCTCTCAAGGCGTGTAATCCTTTTGCCGTCTGCGTGTGAGCCGTCCAACTCTGAATTCTATCCCTTTTTTTGTGATTAGGATAACTGCAAGGCTGTTGCTGATCCCTACATCGAGTGCGAATTCATGGTACAGTTATCAATGAACTACGCCTTGCGATTTTGTAGTTTGGGATATGTCAGCTGCACTTCTCGCAGCATGCTTGACTGAAGCTTTGGCATCGCTTGCTCCTTCTGTAGATCATCTTGATTGATCTGATCCTGCACAAGACAAGGGCGTACCGCCATGTTCTGTTTAATAATCTGAGCATGGGATCATCTGTTGACAAGGTATGAGTCTATGCTGTCGGGACAGACTCTGGTTGCTATTTCGCTTTATTGGAAACACTAAAGTGGATTTGGCTCATATGAATATTCACATACTGCCTTTCTTGCAATATCTCGTAGTACTAAAACTCTAAGGACATATATTTTGTACCTTCACTTGACTCAACAATTCTGTACTAAAACAGTTGTTGCTTGTTAGTGAAGATGCCCATTTGTAGAGTAGTTAATGTACGGATGAGGCTAACATGGTTTTGCCAGGAGCGCTCACCTTTCTACATTAATAACTATATACTTTTTCCTTATCTTTTCCAATTCAATTTTATGTGGAGATAATGCAAGCAATGGTGCTATCTCCCTAATGCATTTAACTCAATATTTCCCATGCTGCTTGACAATGTGAAGCTTTGCTTTCAATTTTTTCTGTTGATGTCATTCCTGTTTCACTGACACCACAGCCTTCTGTGGCTTTCTGACCCTTCTGAGAACATCGTACAAGAGCTATTGTTTTCTATTGTTATGAGTTTTAGCTGCACTCTTTTTGGACTCCTTTTATAATCTACTCTCATCTTGCATTGATTTCTGATTTCATTACTCATGATTACATACCTTTCTCTTCAAGAACTTATTTTGTGGGCATGTCATTATGTCTTCTCTTATATGCTTTATCATGTTTTGGTTTGCAGGGAATACTTTACCGATCCACTTTGATCCATATTGCTCTTGACGCATGTATCCATAGTATTTATAAATTTAACTTTGATTTTTGTTATTGTGAATGACCTTCTCAACTTAAACAATCCATAACTATGCAAGTCAGAATATCTTTTTCGAAAGGAAACAGAGCTGATGGGGCTTCTTCCAGGAGCATTTTCTCAACAATTTTCAATTGCATTGAGGTGACTACAGTTGAAAGTATTCAAATATTTTTCCACTTATCAGTGTGTCTAACATTTTGTTGCTCTCCAGGTCATTGGCGATGCATTGTTAGGGAACATCGTATTTATGGTCATGTTATTCCTGGGAGTGCGGTTCATTCTCAAACTATCTTTCGACATTACAAGGTGCAACTAGAATGACAAGTTCTCTATTTCTTGAAAGAATACATCTGTTGCTAGTGCATTCCTTCTGAATGGGTCCTTGAGTGTTCTTGATGTGATTTATGCAACTATTAGAGATTCTGTAACAGACTCATACTTCATCTCTGCTCTAGTTGAATTTTATAGAATTTCTTATTTCATTTGTGATTTACTTTGCTTTTCCATGAAACTTATTTGTAACTAAAGATTTGTCATAACTCACAGGTATAGAGAGGTTCTGTTCGCTGTCATCATTTCAAGCTACTTCAAGTTGTTTCTTTTCACAATGATGGTATACAAGATTTTTGTGTATCAAGGATTTCTCTTTTAACCTGTCAATTTTTTTCTTTCTAAATTGATTGTAAATATTTGCAGGTTTGGGAGTTTCCATCATCTGTTATATTAATTGTTGAAATGTTTGTTCTCTCATCAAATGTTGTAGCCCTAAGAGGTAAACACTGCACATTTTCCCCACAAATAATCGCCACCTTGGCCACCACATCGTTGAGTTATTTTGAAATGCTTTTTAGTGGTGGGATGCATACACATCAATTACAGTCTTGGTAAGTACTGCACGTTTTTCCCATATAATAAATTGAAACATTTCTATATGGGCATATATATGTATATGGTGGATAGCATAGATAATTATGTTAGGGTTCTGTGTTGCATCAACCGACACATTATCATAGTTTTTCTATGAATCCTGCCATTTTCCTGCACAAAGATATATCCCATGGTTGGATCAAAAGGGCCTTTCGCTAATCAAGATCTCTAGTGATGGGATCAGACAGATGTCCCCAGTTCTGCATCGAATGGTCAAGTCTATGTCATCGCCATTATATCCTATATAATTGATTGATCGATCTAGGCCTCACCCTCAACGTCTACAACTTCACGCCTTCTACAGTTTTCTGAAGTGATACCCATCAAGGCAGAGCCCCTGAACCGTGTTGCATCAAGTTTTTGGCTCACTGGCTGTGCACCTGCACAAATATTTAGTATGATGCATATATATCAGAGTCTTCTGGGATTGTTGGTTTGCTCCCAGCTTTCAGCACTTGGTCTATTGCTGGTTTTGGTTTTACTGAAATTACCACAGCTTTGTTTCCGTTTTCTTTTGGTAGAAGTTATGTTCCTTTAGCAATCCTGTTAAATGTTGTCAGAACTGACTGTGCCGTTTCTTTGCAGTCGTTTCGCAGTTTCCAAAAGCCCACTGTTTTGGGGCCTGCTTCATGGCGCATGCAGCAAAATTCTTGACCGAGAGATGGATCCTCGGGACGCCAGGAGCCTAAAGTCATCCAGACCATCCTTGAACTCCAAGCACTGCCCTATTCAATTGACGGACTGGTACTCCAATCCGCCCCGCTTCTTCTAGCTCGAGTTGCAGCTCGGTACGTGGACATCTAGGCATACTGTGCCACGATGATGAGCTTAGGCTTTTAGCTAATCATTTTGGACGAACGCATTGACTATGTTGCCCACCACCCTGTTAGTAGTTGTGGTCTTCTGGACCATGCTACAACTGCACGGCCTCTTGGCATTGTGCAGCACTGCACCGGTTGTTGATCAATCTCTTCCATGTGTACTTGCCCCCAAAGACGTATATGGCATCTTACTTCTTGTTAGCCTCTGAGGTGTGTGGTGTGGCTGGTCCTGGGTCCCTTTCCCCTACTAACGGCCTAGGTGGCCTCTGCGTCTCCTGTTGATGGAACCACGCGGCAAAGAATGGGCCTATTTCCATTGTGTTTCGCATGGCAGCGTTTTGCTGGCTGTAGCTGCCATCTGTCCTTAATTCAGTGGTGTGGTGCCTACTGTGTTATCACACTTGTGATATCGCCATGCCTTAGTCGCCGTGCACCGACAATGGTGGCTCTCTGTGTTTGTGATGAACCATACAGCATGCGATTGCTTGCCATGAAGTGTTGCGGTGATGGGTTACTGGAATTCTGCCCACCTGCCACACCTCTGTCCCACTTCTCTTAGCATTTTATTCTGTGAGGCTGACGCATGATTTCCTGACGATAGTGACTGTATCAGCGTGATCTCACAGTTGTGTGTCAATGTACGGAACTGCCGATCACTTTACTCGAAAGCTTAGTCCAATGATCGCGGTTGTGTGCCATATGTACCGATCAGTTTACCCAAAAACTTAAGTCTAATGGTCAGTTTGATAGTACTTTTTTTGTTTTTGGCGAGCAATTCGGTTATTGTTTAACAGTACACCCCTCCTTTACTCCCCATGCTTCCGCCTGTCGCCGCCACGGAATGCTTCTCGTCACTCACTCCTAAATCAAATCCCACACTTTTTGCCTCCTAATCCAAGCCTTTTCATTTAATTAGTAGCACGATCAAGCGAGGGTCATTCTTAATTAATGGCCCATGCTCCTTTCTTTTGTTTCGCCGGTCTCCCAGTTCATGATGTGGCCGAGATGATGATCAGGTTGGCAGGGGACAGCGCCCGCTTAATGAAGCTGATTAGGACGCGCTTTTGGACGTAATCCGCGCGTGGAAAGCCCGATCATTGCCGGGCCAATTCTTGCTGTTGCGCGTCGTGATCATCGCGGGCAGCACCACTTCATTGACAAGTGGAGTACGTGCGCACTTGTTTGATTGTTTCTACTTAGATAGCAACTACACCTCCTTTCCATTTGTCCTAAATTGATGTGGTTGAGTGCTCCAGTCTCTCATGGGGCCTCCACCTAGACATGCTCATCGGCCATCACGCGTATAAAATTAAATATTGGCGATGTTTTTATTTTATAATATTTGAAATTGGAAATGTGAAAACCTTACTAGTGTTTACTTTGTCTGAAAGTTTCTTAATAGGATTATACTACGGAGCACAGCAGAAAATTAGCAGGTTTTATGTCGGAAAACGACACTCTTTCTGGGTGTCCGGAGGTTGTGTTTACTCACAGTTGGTGGGACAATGGATACTTGACCAGACTGAAATGATGACACGCAGCTGATTGAATGAACGATCGGTATATTTCTTCAGGAGGATGGAGAAGAAACCCCAACCGCACCAACCGTTTCCCAAACGATCAAAACAACTGCAGTTTTGGCAGTGTACAGCTCAATTATCAATCACATCCTTTTTTTTTAATTTTGCTCGGAAGTACATGTACATGCACTCCTCAGCTAGGATCGAGTTGCAACGAGTGGTCATGACTCATGAGTCAGGCTCAATCATAACAGAGACATGGAAAAGATTAGCCCGAAACTTTCTCAAAAGTTTTTTTGTACACACTACCCTCAGAGGCCAGAGGGACTTTGTAGTGGTGTCACCTTCAATCACGTATACGTTGCAGCACGAAGTGGTGCGCCACAATACTTTGCTGGCCTTGACATGGCTCAAGGCTTTTTCTCTAGAGAGTAGAGACTCTGACTTTTCACAAGGCAAAACAGGCTCTGCCTACTGTCACATGTCCTATAATACAACAAAGAGCTAAATCGTTTTATTTATCAGCTTTGTCCATATAACAAGAAAAAACATTCACTGGTCATGACATTAATTCTTAATTTGCTCCTTGTCAGCTATCAAGTTACATGATCAACGGCCATTAATCCGTGCACCAACCTAACTTGAGAGGATTTTTAGTTTCGTCGTTCATGATTGCACCACAATAAACAAAATCTCAGGAGAAAAAGCTTGTCCTAGGGGTGTTTGGATGTTTAGTCCGGATTAAAATTCATGTCACATCGAATATTCAGAGGCTAATTAGGAGGACTAAACATGAGCTAATTATAAAACTGATTACACAGACGGAGGCTAATTCGCGAGATGAATCTATTAAGCTTAATTAATCCATCATTAGCATATGTTTACTGTAGCATCACATTATCAAATTATGGACTAATTAGGCTTAATAGATTCGTCTCACAAATTAACCTTCATCTGTGCAATTATTTTGTAATTAGTTTATATTTAATACTCATAATTAGTATTTAAATATTTGATGTGATAGGAATTTTAGGAGTTATAAAGAACCAAACAACCCCTAGTCATGTAGATTGTAGAATGTAGAGGGCATCATGGAACCTACTTTTCGGGGGCCACTAGCCCACTACTACTGTAGCTTCGTCAAGAACCAATTGGACTTGTACATGCATACACATCAAGCTATTGGACTAATCATCATTTAATAGTAGGTATAGTCCTAGTCGGTATCACACATAATTAAGGTACATAATTAATCAAATACAATTATTTCATTTTCTTTTGAACCTAACAATTATTTCATTTGCAAAGAAAATTTATTGATATTTTTAAAATTCTAGATGTCATGAGTAGCACAAATCCCGTGTAATTTAGCCCAGGTGTTGCCCTTCATTTCGCGCCCACCCCTCCCTCCGCTGCTGCCGCCCGGTGCTGCCACGGCCGGCCGGCGCTCCGCCCCGTGTCGCCACCCTCACGACCATCGCTGGTCGCCAAAGTCGGAGAAGAAGAAGCTTGGATTCAACTTTTTTTGAAAAAATGTTGCTGCAACTTTTTTCGAAAAATGTTGGATTTAATTTTTTCTAAATAAATGTTGGCTCAACTTTTTTTCAAATAAATGTTGGCTCAACTTTTTCGAAGAAACGATGATTAAACTTTTTTGAAAAAATGTTGTTAACATTTTTTATCCAATATTTTTTCAGTGAGCCATCATCAAATGGGAGGGTCGGGGCAGAAGATGAGGAAGAAAAAGATAAGGCTAAGATGGATCTCGGTGAATTGGAAGTTTCAACTCCTGTCTATCTTCCACCAGATAGATAGGAGCTCACGACCAGACTAGGAAAAAAAAAGATAGGTGTATATAGTAGGCAAAGCTGCTACTGGTCGCAATGTGCAATCGAACGTGTCGATGAGATCACCAGCTGATAGTGGAGGCAAGTGAAAATTGGCTCCACTACACTGCCTGCGTAGGCGAATAAATAGTGGGGATATATATATATAAAAGTTGCCAGATAAACAAATAATCGGGGGTATCGCGCGCGCAGATGTCGCAGTTTGGGATGGGAGAATCTACGACGAGACGGCAACGTACGTACTGTCCCGTCTCCCTCCCACTCGCGATCAGGACGCGGATGCGGAGATGCCTCGTCGCTTCACGTACTGTTGATAAAAAGGAAATGAGAGAGCATGGACGATGGATTGCAAATGGCTGTCTGGCTAGCGGTGAGTGAGAGCGCAGGGTCAGGTCACGTACGTTCTGGATGCCGATCCGGCCGGGCGGCCTTCGCCTTCTTCTTCATAGGATACCGGGCGGGCGGGCCCGGACAGCGCGGCGTGGGCGCATGTTGTCACATTGACACGACGCCCATGGAGATGGAGCTACATGAGTCGATGGAGCTTACTACTACTAGTGGGCACCACCGCCACCACCTCCGTGCGTGTACAGATCGGCCGTACGGCGGCCGGCCGGGGCATCCGAGCGCTTGCGGGGACCCGCCGCGCCGGCACCTAGTTCCTAGTACGGCACGATGCGAGGGGGTGGACGGTGGCGCGCGCGCGCGGCGGCCGCCGACGCGCCCGTATCAGACGGCGCCCTGGCCGCGCAGGCGCAGCGCTGTCCCCGCCGCGCCCGGCACGCACCCCGCCCCCGTACGTACCAGCGCCAGGCCGCCAGGCGCCAGCGGGCGTCCCCCACCACCCCGCGCCAGCGCGCCTCGCGATCCCATCTCGCCTCCACCGATCTCCCCGCGTACAGAACGCAGCAGCGGGCGAGCCAGCAACCGCTTGCACTCTACGGCGGCACGGTACGGCGCGGCGCGAGGGGATCGCAGAGCGTGGTTCGGAGCGGACGAATCTGCCGCTAGGTACCCGGACCCCCACCGCACGGGTGGTTCTGGTACGCGCACACGGCACAAAAATGTTCGCTCAACCAGAGTACCCTGCCGTGGGCCGGCGCCCGGCGATCGGCCGCTGTCGGCAGAGCCTGCGCACCAGAACCACTTGGCTGGCTGGCGCCCGGCCTGACGGGCTCAACGACTCGCCATCATCTTCACCCCCGAGTCCTCCGCGTCCGTGCACGCTCGTCGCAGCGGCGTAACTCCTCTTGTCTCGCGCCGGCGGACGCGACACGAACCGCACTTCCATACGTACGCAATCGAGTTACTGCACCCACACTGTTCGCTGCTCTTCACTCCACGGGGAAAGGCCGTCTGCCCATCCATCAATTCGCCTGCACTGTCATCTACTCATCTCCATAACTAGGCGGCAGTAATCCGTGGATTCACAGTAGCAGTAAAACGAGCCGCACGCACCACGCAGCGCTAATTACCGTGGTAGCCGTCTCGCGCCACGCCGGGTCAACGCCACGAACCCACGCCTCGCTCGTTCGCGCCCCCACCTCCCCACTATAAAACCTGCTCTTCACCCGTGCTAGCAACTGCTCAGGCGCCGAGTGCTCTCCACGCACGCACGACACCCCGCGAGACCTTGCCAGCGGCGGCGAGTGCGCGGCGTGGGGAACGAGATGGATGCCGCGAGGGCGGACCCGGCGGCGGGCCTGGACGTGGACAAGCTCACCTACGAGATCTTCTCCATCCTCGAGAGCAAGTTCCTCTTCGGCTACGACGACCCCAAGCTCTTCTCCGCGGGGGCCTCGCCGCAGCAGCCGGGGGCCGGTTCGGGGAAGGCGACGCCGCTGCGGGCGCTGGCGCCGCAGCAGAGCAAGGGCAAGGTGTGCATCCTGTCGATCGACGGCGGCGGGCGGGCCGCCGACGGGCTGCTCGCCGGCGCGGCGCTCGTCAGGCTGGAGGCCTCGCTGCGGCGGCGGACCGGGGACGACGGCGCCAGGCTGGCCGACTTCTTCGACGTCGCAGCGGGGTCCGGAGCCGGGGGCGTGCTCGCGGCCATGCTGGTCGCGCGGGGGCCCGAGGGGCGCCCGCTCTTCTCGGCGGAGGACGCGCTCGCGTTCCTGCTGCGGAGCCTCCGACGGGGATGGTCAGACGGTGGCGGGGGCGGGGGCGGCCTGCGCGCGCTGTTCCGCCGCCCGGGCGCCGCCGCGTTCCGCAAGCTGTTCGGGGACCTCACGCTGCGCGACACGGTGCGGCCGGTGCTGGTCCCATGCTACGACCTCGCCACGGGCGGCCCGTTCCTCTTCTCGCGCGCCGACGCCGTCGAGACCCGCGCCTACGACTTCCGCCTCCGCGACGTCTGCGCCGCGACGTGCGCGGGGTCGGGCGGGTCCGCGGCGGCGGTGGAGGCGCGGTCGTGCGACGGGTCCACCCGCATCGCGGCGGTCGGCGGTGGCGTCGCGCTCGGCAACCCCACGGCGGCCGCCATCACGCACGTGCTCAACAACAAGCGCGAGTTCCCGCTCGCCGCGGGCGTCGAGGACCTGCTCGTCGTCTCCATCGGCAGCGGCGAGGCCGAGCCCCGGGGCGCCGCCTCCACGTCCGAGATCGTCAGGATCGCCGCCGAGGGCGTCGCCGACATGGTAAGTACGGTACCACACACACACACGTGAATCACGCCCGCACCAGCCTTCTTGGTGGTCCATCCTTTGCATTGCATCTTGTTCTTTGTGCTCCCTCTTGCTAACGCCTCCAACTTTCTCACCTGACGCATGCCAGGTGGATCAGGCCGTGGCCATGGCGTTCGGACATAATAGGACAAGCAACTACATCCGCATTCAGGTCAGTCTCGCGTTACCATCGCCTTTTTACCTTGCTCGTCGTCGTTGGAGACTTCGCGAGCCTTGGACGCGACGCGATGCGACGAACGATTCACTAACCTTCGCCGGTGATGTCTGCGCATGCAGGCGACGGGGACGCCGCGGGCGAGCCGTGGCGGTGCGGCGAAGGGCGGGTGCGGCGTGGCGGAGGAGATGCTGGCGCAGAAGAACGTGGAGTCGGTGCTGTTCCGCGGGAAGAAGGTGGCCGAGCAGACCAACGCCGAGAAGCTGGAGCGGTTCGCGCACGAGCTCGTCAAGGAGCGAGACCGCCGCCGGACCAGCCCGGTCTCGCCCACCATCGTCAAGCAGCAGCCCTCGACGCCGGCGGCGGCGCCGCCGGCGTCGTACTCGAACCTGGTCAGCCACATGCTCACCAGCATCATGTAGACGACCACCACCAGCACAGCAAGGCCAAGTGAAATGTGCTGCATGTATTAGTCTCCTAGCATTTTTTTTTCTTTCTCCCCAGCTCTTTTCCTGCAGCCTGCCGATTTTTGTAAATGGTTTGACCACAAGGGAAAAAATGGCGCGTGATCTGCAGGGTCATCCTGTATCTTGAGAATGCCTGCACAGCTTGTGAGTCTAATGAGCAGAGCTGTGACTGAACAAACAGACCCCGGATCTGAAGAATAATAGATCACAAAGCAGCTGTTAATCAGGAGTAACTGTCTCTGATATGGGATGTCTTTAGCTTGAAGGCAAGGTAAAAATTGCAATGATAGCTGTTGCAAAGCATGGTGGATGTTCTCATGAAGCATCATGTTACCAAGAAGTACAGGGAACTCACATGTTCACCCAGGAGCCTGGAATACGCCGTACCCCGTCGAACATTTTCGCTGCCTGCGGACTGCGGCATGCCGGCACCGGACTTGTTGCTTATTGTGCCTGCCGTTTCGGAACTCGGGAACAATAGTGCTTCCAATCGTTCCAGCTTTCAGATACACTGTTCCCTGCAGCTTTGCTCGGAGTTCACACCTGTTCCGAGTCCCAAGTGCTTCAGAACATGCAGAATTCAACAGAAACCAAGTGGTACCAACAGAGACATTTGCATCTTCTTATGCTCACACTGTAACGTTCTAGGTGAAGAGAAACCAAGATTTGTATCGAGTTTAGAACTCAGATGAACTACTACGTACGCGTGAAGCAAAAAAGTCCATGATCACATGCATGAGTACGTGACGGCAATTAAGCACCAAAAACGGACAGGCGAGACAGGGTCTGAGGCAGGCTGGGTTCAGCTCTGCAGCGAGATGCATTCTTTAACAAGAATCCTAAGCCGCGCGTGTTGACGCGAAGGTGATGGTGCTCTCGAGTCTGATCCAGCAGAATAAGTGGCGCCCCTCATGCGACGTGACCCCGCCGACGCCGCTACGTGGAGGCGTCAACGAGCGCTGGGCTGGGCATCGGCTGCGGGCTGGCTCAAGGTGTCAGTGTTTGTTTCCTCTGTAACTTTTTAGCTGCTAGTAATTTTTAGGGTCAGCCAAGTTAGAGTGAATGCCACCACACAGTCACTCTATCCACAAAATCCATTAGAGGCACCCCCTCTGAAGTCTGAACACATGAAAACACGACTTAGATGATCTCAACAGGGAAGAATGCATGTTGTTTTGTTCCTGTACTACATGTCAATGCATCTTCCGAGGAACCGAATAAATCTTTTTGTTTTTTTGAGTGGAAAATCTTTTTGTTTTTAATAACCAAGCCTAAAGTTTTCCTTTGTTTTCTTTTTTGCTATTTTTTTTGGGTGGGGTCCTTCTTTGTGTTATGTGGGGCCTTCAGTAATCCTAATATCCTTACTAATGTACATGCGGGCCATGTTAGGATTTAGATTAAGTCAGTGCACAGTGGGGTCAAATGGTCTAGCAGAGACACTCAAAGCTCATCATATAAACCACACCAAACCAAACCAATGCTAGAGCTTGGTAAATAGGCAAGCATAATGAGGTAGCCGTGCTGGTGCAAATGGTAGCAGCTCCATCTTCCAGGCAGTAACCACCACTAACCACCACCACACCACCACTTCTCACTCTCTCGGTAGGCAGCGCCTGCACCAGGGCAGAATAGAAAAATCAGCACATCACTCACCTTTACCACAAAGTTAATTATGCTTCTCGCATGCTGCATCTGCAGCCAGACAGCAGATTACGGGCAGCAGAAACCAGGAATAATCACACACCAGGTGGCACGAGTTCAGCATCACCATTCAGGCATTCACCCTTGCTTATTGCAGTTCAGAGCCTGGGCGGCACTGCTCGCCCACGCTGTTGCCTTGTCTCCTCCGCAGCTGCTTTGGATTCCATAACCTGCGTAGGTAGGTGCATAGGCCACACGTGTAACTTTTGCTGCGTGAATCGATCTGCCATAACCTGCATTTGTATATATGCAAGTAGCTGAGAATCTCTGCATGCACCCGACCCATGGATGGATGGAGCCACGCCGGGCAGCAACAACTTGCAGCTCAAAGCGTCCGATCTCATCGATCTCACCCTTCCTTGTTCCTGCACAGAAAAGATAGTCTAATCCATCGCCTTTGCAAAGCAGCATCCATCACGGAAAAGAGGCGTGGTTACCGATCGTGCCTACGAAAGGCCTCTTTGTTTGTTTGGTTCTTCGCACGGCCTGTTGGTTGAGCACTTACCCGTTTGGCCCTCTCCGCTAGCATTGTTTACCGTGGATGTCAGGGATTATTTAGGGATCTAGGATCTTTCATCACATGTTGACTACAGTAGTCTCAGTAGTTTTTCCTAACATCTGCAGCTTTGTATATTTCTTAGGGGTTTGAATATGCATATATGGACAACTTAGTCCTGCAGTGCTTGTCTAGGAATCCTATTCTGCGCTCTAAAAATGCTATAAAACTCACGGGCACGTCCAGAACTGTTTGCTTCTGGCTCTTTTGTTGTCCTCCACTTTGTATTGACCTGCTAATTTTTTTTTTCCAATCAGCTATATTGTTCTTGTAGTCTTTCAAGGTTACATATATAATGTCAGGCATAGAAGTGGCTGTCAACATTTATTTATTTAATATCAATGGAGATCTTCTGCCTTTATAATACTGTTGGGTGGAGGACATTTTTCTTGAGTCCGAAATACCGAAATCGATACATACCATCCTAACTACCCAAAATAAATTGGTATGCCCCTAGAAACGCAAACAGGTGAATGAAATGCTTCCCTAATGGCATCCAAAATAAGTACGCGAGCTACGGTATTAATTTGCCGCATCAATTCAATAGAAAATGACTGCTTACTTGACATGAATGATTAGATGGCCATAATTGCCAGGACCCATGCATCTGCTGCGTGACTGACTGCTCCAATGCTGTGTAATGGACTTCGATTCAGTTGAGACACTGGAAGCTTTTTCAGATCAAGTGCTGCTCGCCTGCAAGAACCATCAGTCGCATGCAGATCGCACGAGCAGTGCGTGCTTAATATGCTGAAATCTAACCTACACAAATTCAGGTTGATTTGATAAAAAGTAGTATTGCGTGTTGTGGTGCAGCATCAACTACAAGAAACATTTCTTAGACTTATGTAGAACAAGAAAAGCAAGTACCATTGGTTAAGTGGTATAATAAAAAACATTAAAATGACATGACCCATTTATAATCTTATAATAAATATATGTCTTTGGCAAAATTTAGATATGGCCTACTTTATGTACTATTACTGCAATAACTTGCGAGATGAATATGCATATCTTAGCTCAATGATTTTCGTTGACCCATAAGCAGAATTCTTACTTCCACACTTGTTCAACTGAAAGAACTTCAGGTGGTATTAGGAACTATATAGACCAAGACCTTTAAACAAATAGTAGCCTCTCAAAAATATGGAAGACTGGCTAGGTTCTCCACTTACCTTTTTTAGAGCCTAATGCAGATTGAAGGCCTGCAGACTTGCACGGGAAATTCCCCTAGCCCATATACTTTAAATCCTTCAACAAGAAGTCAAGAGAAAGGTGCTACACTACACTACACATAGGTTGCATCATTCCATGGGAACAAAACATACAAAGCTGTCTTTTACACTTAATCATATTACACAAAGATGAACAAGAATTATTGAAAGACAGAATCAATTTGAAACCACCATAATATGTTTTTGTCATTCCTAAAATAAGAACAATGTCAGAAAAGCATCACAAGTAGTCATAAAATTAGTACGCTTCCATTAATATAATGCATATTTTACAATGAAGCAAATATAGAAGAACAAATCATCACACTGCCAAAATGAATTGAACACCAATAAGTTTTAGAATTACAATAAGAATAAAAACAATCATGAAGTTTGGTCGTGGAACTCTTTCTCCCTGAAAAGTGCATTTTTGCACATCTATTCATTAGGTTACTCGTTAGCATCAGATATTATTGCTATAGTAGAAGAAATTGTAAGTTCATAAGTAAGCTCTAAGGAATACCCACATCTGGCTGTTGAAAGATAGATTATTGTGATCCACTAGGACAGGGACCTAACAAAGTAGAAAACAATATCATTTTCCTTATGTTGACAAACAATTGTTACATCATTATACCACATATGAAGGAACATTTATACAAAACACCTATCCCGAGCACACGCAAGGGAACCGTAGACATGCAAGTTTTGTCCCTAATGATGTGGGTTCTTAATATGAAGTCCCAACAGATGTTTTGAATTCTACATTTCCTTAAGCATAGTTTGTAAAAAGAAAATTGCCCCAATGAAATTTCTAACTTCTTTCACATACTAGTAGACTAGTACACGCCTAGGACAAGTATGTCGGTGTACATAATACTGTAATCTTCTAGTCTAGGATGATTGTATTGAGGCCCAATGAGGACTATATATAGAGTACATGAGAGACATATGAGGGGAACCCTAGACTAGAAGATTACAATATTACCCTTGACTATTATACCCTTAACAAAACTCATAAGCATCATCCAAATGAGATTGGACTAATTGAGTGTAAAGTTGATTGATTACACACATCCTTTTATTCTTGTCAAGCTAACATGCCAATAAGCATGTCCCAAGGCCCAAATGTTATTCTTCTATACCACTTTACAAGCATGTTCGCTAAGCCCCTATGTTTCAGTTTCATATTCCAAGAGATTTCATCCTTTAGTATGCTCCAGTAGTGTTTGGTGAGTGGTAGCACACCATGATGAGATTGTTGTATGGCTTCTATGCTACGACACCCTTTCTGCACTCTATGCACAGGTATAGGTCCCAGTATCAGAAAATTAGGCAGCCTAAGCTGTGGGTTAGTGTGTTAGCACTTCGCAGGGCAACAAAGATGCATCCCATATGATGGGATCAGCATACCTCTTAGAATCTGATATAACTTCAAATGTAATGGTAAATAATCACATATCCACCAAAAAAATGATATCAACTCATGCAGCTTTATTTCTTATTTTGTATCAAAACATTAAACAAATAAAGTTGAACAATGAAGATAGATTGTAGTGCCTGATCGATTTGATCAGGTCATGTAGTAACAAGGTTCAAATCGTTCGTTCGTTAGGATGCCTCTGCATACATCATTGCACTTCCACTTGATACCTCGCCGCTACCTTATCCTATTTCCATACTTCTGTCGCTCCATTCCATCCCCGAATTCCCAATGGAACTTGATTCTTTATTTCTGTAACAATTACGTAGAGAGTTGGAGGAGAGATGCAGGGGGTGTTGTTGGTTAAACATACAACTCACAACCCTGATGGACAGTTTAAACATCCCAGGATTTTCGAAGCTCCTCTCATGGCACTAATGACTGCTCCTTCGACACTTGGACTTGCACAGAAATCACCACAAATTGCCAATTTCGTGCTTTTGTCCCAAATACATTTATCATCTCCACCTACAGCAATGGCTGGGAAAGCACCACCCCTACAATTTTACATATTAGGGAATACCAAGGAGGTAAAAATGGTAGTTATTCAAATGCAATTAAAGATGACAACTGTAAAAGGTATGGCTTAAAAACTGACCATCTGTGAGCTTTCATAAAAATTGGTTGTGGAATGCTCAATCCTGTAGCCTGGAATTCCCTGAACAATTCCTCTGCTACCTTAGCAAGTGCATCTGCGGAAGGTTTCCGCGGACCAATAGTATTTATTACCTTGGAAGCATATTCTGTTGTCGAATGCAATACCCAAGATTGTCTGAATATAGACAAAAAATACATTGAACGAAATTATGACACTGAATAATGTATGTGTACAAAAACAAAAAAAGACACGTACCTGTTGGGAGGTACACAAGCACGCCCTGGCTTACTGCTGTCACAGTAGGCCCAACTCAGAGAATCAGAATTGTTGAAAGAGAAACCATGAACTGGTACCTGATAAATGAGAGTTGGGCAGAGAAGTAAACACTTTTGAAGAGGTGGCAGGGTAATAAAGTCAAACTTAATAAATGAGAGTTGCTTATAAGATCATTAGCAAAGGAACAGCTTCATGACCCATAATTATCACGATGGTAAGTTAAATAGACAGCTTGATCCAATAATGCAGCATTGTAACCTGTAGTATTTTTGTAATTACAATACCTGAAGCTCCAACTAATGGCCCATGTGCATAAATTTTTTGTGTTCAATAAGGTTCTATGCATCAAGATGACAAATTGCAGGCACATGTGCCTGAAAATAAGTATGAACTAACTACAACAACAAAATCTTTAGTTCTGAACAAATTGGGGATGCAGGAGCTGTATGAATGGATAAAACTGAAAATTGCACATACCATAGCCAATGGCTCTGAGAATGCTACCATAAGAGCAAAACAGGGTCGAACTGGGATATCTTGAACCATTACAGACAGCCGTGGAAATAATGACAAGTCTGAGGAAACATTGCAAAGCATTTGTCAAAGCATGGAATACAGATGCATCACAGTTGTATACAAGAAGCTGATCCTTAGTCTACCAACAGTAATATGTAACTAAAATGAGCGCAAGTAGTCATCATCACCATTTAAGTGAACTCTTACATTAATAACTAGCTAGATACTATACAGAAGGTGGTAGCTACTTAACAAACAGAAACATAGAAACAAGAAATGAACAGGAGATAAAACAGGACAGGACATTCCATAATTTCATTAAAAGTAATTACTTCTGGCTAAATAACAACTATATTTTGAACCAAAATGGTGATATACATCTTCTATTGGCTTAAGTGACACCCATCTGATTAGTAGAACTTATCAGCAAACAAGAAGTTTGCCTTCCAAATCTAGAGGCCCAGAACTATAATATTGAGTGATATCAAATCTTATTTTATGCTGGTTCACATTATGGAGATGATAAAACAAACCAAGAGGCGGTGGTCTTCCAGTCAACCCAGAAAATCTTGGTGATGCCACATTCTTGTCTGTTGCTACAACATAATCAAAATAACCAAGATCTTTCCCATCCAAGCTAGCTAGTGACCATGAACTCCTATCTTGAAGCCAATCCATCTTACCAACAGTGACACCAAATTTGGCCTCCACACCTAGCACAAGGGGAGTATGCATGGACATCAAGCGTTCGCCCCTCGGTCCAGAAGAAATATTATGGGACTTAAAAAAGTTGGAAGTCTGAACTCTAACCATCCTCTAAACAGAGTGATTTGCATATCGAGTTCATGGCTGGCACTCCCACATACTTCTTAGTTGATCCCTCCTGTAAAGAACGTCCCAAGGGAGCTAACGTTATTTTTAGAGAAAGGTGCCTTGAACTGGTTCAGCATACTCTCCTGCTAATCTACGCAAATCTTTCATCTTGAAAGCAGTCAACACACAATTATTTTGATCATATTAAAAAAAATGAAAGCTCATGAGACATGACACAGCCTAGCTTAAGCACTTCATCTCTCCTCGACATATCAAGGCACGCATAAGAGACATTCCAGATGGACAAGGATATACATGTAAAATTTGACATATCTAAACTATCAGATGCACTGTAGTCATTTCCAGGTTTGGAAAACGAAAATAGTCTAACCTTTAAATGCTTTATTTATCCTCAACTCAGTCTCGAATTCTCATGGTGAATCAACAAACTACCCCAGGACAAGGGTTGGATTACGAAACCGAACCTTCTCGAAGTCAGTGAATTTGCCGGTAGCCAGATCAAAGCATGCGAACGTGGCCTTCCACTCGGCGACGATCCCTCGCGCCTCCCACCCACTTACGACCCGCGCAACCTCGTCGTTGGTCACGGTGAAGTAGGGCGCACCGTGGTCGAAGCGAAGCTCCGTGCCGTCCTCCATCGTCGCCCTGAGTTCAAGTCCATCAATAACCCCCCAAAAACGGGAACCCATCAGTGAGAGGACGGTAATTCCCCCCTGCACCAGCAGCGGGTCAATTTCGTCGAGCACCTCCGCTGCGACATGCGTCCGCCAGCGCCGCGGCCAGAGTCGAAGAGCGTCACGGCCACGCCGCGCGCGGCGAGGAGCGATGCGCTCACGGCGCCCGTAACTGCGGTCGGGAAAGAGGAAAAGCCGGATCGCACGCGTCAATTCGAACGGGATAGTTCAGGAGTGCGGTGGTTCGGGGGGAGGACTGGAGACGGTTGAGATGCTTACTTCCGCCACCGATGACGGCGACATTAGCGGCGACGGCGGCGGAGCTCATGGCTCGACGCTTCCCGACGGCTGGCACCTGGCACCTGGCACCTGGCAGTGAGGCAAGGTTTTTTGTTTTTTGGGATAAGGCTGTGCGGCGAGGTTGAGAGGCGGAGTGGCGCGGTGCGGCGGAGGCGGGACCGCGCGGGAGGTTTGTCTCGACGTGGCTCGTCGCGGACCCTTCGCTTTGATGGGCTCTTCTCGGGCCGGGCTGACCGTGTAACAAACACGGCCCATTACTCGTTTCGTTCTTTTCTTTTTCTTTTTTATTACTCCTTCCTTTTGGTGGTGCCAGAAGAAGAGAACAGAAATGCGATAAGCCACAAGTATACTCACATTAATAGAAGTAACTTCATAAACTCCTGGGATAATTTAATAGAAATGAATAACTGAACTATAACTAATGTTACTGTTGTTAAACACAACAATTAGTAGTTTCACTGTAGTAGTTACTTCAATAAAATTAACTGCACTTTGCACGTATAAAAACCCCCCAAGGCCCCTGTTCCAACACCAGAGGAGACGCGTGACCATTCCAAACCACCACCACTCGCGAGCACAACCATCACCAAGAAGAAATGGCCAACAAGCTCACCGGAGCCCTCGCCATCGTCCTCTTCGTTGCCGTGGCCGCGGCGACGACCATCGTCTCTTCCGCGCACGGTGCTCGCACCCTGGAGACGACGACCGCGGAACGCGTGACCATACCGGCGTCGTTCGTGGCCTCTCCGCCCGCGGTGGACGACGTCGACGTCGACTTCGACGTGCCCCCAGAGGAGGAGGAGGCGGCGGCGGACGGCCCTGCCGCCGCGGGACCCGATGCCTGGGACTGGGACGATAAGACACCGGTGTCTGGGCCGTAGGCGCCACATCTTGCCATATGTACTTCGACCACACCCCGATCGAGTTCGGCGGACATGAATCACGTGCAGTTTTTTATCGAGTTGTGCCAATCTTGTAATAAATGACCTTGGGATAATGTCGAGCACGCTCTATATGAAATAATTTGGTGGTTTTCACCACACGTCATATACGTCTTGCAAACATGGATTTTCTTTCTAAATTGTGTCAAATATGTAAACAGCCTTTCAAATACCATTGAGCACGTGATGATATATATCGTTCTACATACCCAAATGGAATGGGACGTACGTGATACTGGAATACATCTCCCGTAAATATCACTTGATTGACCCCTAATTATGCTCCTGTTTGTTTACCTCTTTTAACATTTTTGTTTGAACTCCCCTATTATGTTGTTAATACATGCCCGGCTAATAAGCTCATTTTTCTCTGTAATCGTACTCTGCCTGCTCTCACTTAACTCGAAATTCATTTCTTCACCCATTATTGTTCACCTATCCAGAACGGCATCTTTGCCGTCTGGACCTTTATAAACATTAATTAAACAGCCTTGTGCTTTGACAACATAAAAAAAAAACACTTGCTTCTTTCGAACTTTCTGAACCCCTTATATATAACTACTAGCTATAGCTAGGCACAACATAGTGCGTGAAGAAACAAAGATGGACAGCGATTTGAGAATGGAAGGGATCAGGAGAGTACGCGCTGGAAAGGTGACGGGTTTGCTTTTCCATCAGGTGTATGTGCTAACGTGGTGGATGACATATACTCCAGAGTCGCGAGTTGTCGCTGTTCCTGTAGCGAACCATCGACTCTTAGATAGTGTTTGGTTGAGTCAAATGTAACGTAATCTGATTACTGAAGGTAACGAATCCCATTACATATATTTGGTTATGGTGGTTTGTAATTAATTGACACTGTAATCGAATCCTTTACCTAAATAATATCTATACAAGCTTGTTACCCCTCCTCCTCCACCGTAATCAGATATAGCACCCACACAGTAATTTGATTACGTTACCAGAGTGCAACCAAACAAAGAGGACAATCACCCATTCCACCGCCAAATACACTGTAATCTGATTCCCTTTACGTTTACATTACCTTAGTACGAACCAAACACTATCTTAGTTCTCACCAACTCTACAATCTGCACTCAGCTGCACTCATGAACGATAGGTGCACCTGAGTGCAAGGGGACGAGCTTAAGATGCTGACAAATTTAGTCTTCGATGGTGATCTGAGGGAGTGCCGAAATAGTCTCCCTTCGTCCTGAAAATGAAATGGGAGTTGATACTGGCATACTGATGATAGCCATAAGTTCACTTTCGCCCAGAATATACTCCCTACGTTTTTCTACAAGACTTATTCTGTTTCCTTAGGGCAACGTTTGACCATGAATTACCCCATTAGTATTTCACTGATGTGATAAGAAATATATTCATAAATCTTTTTAATACGAATCTACTATCATCAATTGTTAGTCAAAGTTGTCCTGACCAAACAAAATAAACACTGTAATTTTACACTGAGGGAGTACCACGCTCTCTATCCTCCTAGCAATGCTATCAACCAGCCACAACACATTGGTGGCGGCGCCACGTTAATTGAAGCAATCGTTTGGTTGGTTATGAAGCTTTGGCACGCCACAACAAATCTGCTTTGGCAGCACTTTTCTCACTGCAGAGTGTGGCGCGGGATTTTTCTGCCAGTGTGGCGAGCCGCAAGTTTGGATTGGCTCGTTGTGACTTACAACCAAGCATGCCCTAATACATTAAATGCTCATAACATTTTAGGTACGCAAGAAACAAACAGCAATAGACTGAATGTTCATCCCATAACTTATCATATTTACTAACAAAGTTGTATTTTCGTGTGCTTGCATTTTGATGCTGAGTTCATATAAAAAGACCCTAACAGCACCACCAGCCAACGACGAACTATTTCCAGCTAGCCATAAACTGACTAACTGCAGCAGGCTACATGAGTCCAGGTATATATCACATCCAGTGGTCGAATAAATGCTCATGACCCAAGGAAACACAAGTATTCGCTTGCATTAACTCACGAATGAAAAGATCATGTTTACCTGCAGGCTGCAGACCATCCTTGTTGCAGAATTGACAACTCTCCTGGAACCCGTAGCAGAACCATGAATGTTGCACATGAACACATTGTGTCATCCATACCTCACATTACTTCACATGGCAAGCAGGTTCCATTGTTCCTGGAAAGCAGCTAGGATACGAAGACGTACCACTGAGGGCAGCATGAAGAAATGAAATGCAACCCTGAAATACATAACACTAGCAGTTTAGCACGTGATACCTTAACCACTACGAACAATAGCTAGCATTCATGACACTGAGCAACTGGTGCAATTATTAAATTGCTTGTCAAGTTGAGGCCGATGGCCAACCCACAATCAATGACTCAGATGGTCAGATAACAGCGCAGCATCTGTGGAGATACTATTAACAGTACTGGGAAGTCAAAGGAAGAGAAGCATTGGGCCCATAGTAAATTTGGCATTAGCTGTAACTGTACAAAATTCAAGTTCTTTCACATAAGTTCTAAACTACCATATGCAACGTCAGGCTAGAAAAATTGAAGATATAATGAAGACAGGAAACCCATAACTTGCCAGAACAATGTATCCAGTCTGGCAAGGCACAATTAAGACTACTGCATCAACTCAACTTTGTCTCAGCTGTTATGTTTGAATCCAATACAATAAGAGTCCTTCAAGATATTTTGGCTTCCGTCCTCTCTGTGTGATGTTAGACATCACTTTGGAGCAAGTATGCAGGTAACAAAAATAAGGTATAGCTCAAAGAGAAAATACTGTAAAACAACCTGTTCCTCAGGAGCAGTTTGATAGTTTGATTCCTGCACGAGCAGCTCAAAGCTTCCATATTGCAACACCAAGCACCGTTTGTCGTAAGCATCTCAAAAGAAGTTGGCCAAGTAACAGCAATCCTTTGGTATTGTAATCAGCAAGATAGTCGACAAGGTGCTGTGTAAAAGCTCATGATAGTAAATTACAGACGAAAGTTCCAGATTGGAGACAGAAGCTACATTTGCAAGTGAAGTTGATTTTACACGTTTACTTGCCTGTTCCATATTTCAATATTTGTATATGTTCCAGTTCCAGACATTACTTTAAATTATCTACAACTGACATATACTACCAAATTATATTATCTTGAACTGATCAAGATTTATTGCACTCTTTAAATGGACAGAACTTACCGTTCTGGAAGGATAATGGATCTGATGCAACTCAAGGTTCAGACTTCAGAGTTCGTGCTTCCTTCGACCATATTACCATTACCATCAGAATGGAGATTGACAACCAATTTAGACACATTCAAATATTAATAGCTGCATAAATCCATGGTCACTGATACTAAGGAAGTTTAAACTTTTTATTCATTTTGAGGATAACATCCCCAAATATCTCACAGCCCTGCCCATGTTTATCCCAGTTTAACAACCTATTATGAAGATCGATTACGAAATCTCTATCTTGATCTGCCTCATCCAGCATCTCGAATAATAACTTTACACACTTTAGCAGATAGGGGCCTGTCTTGGTTCTGAGTTGACTGAGAAAATGCTGACATGTATCTTCACGATCAAGTATCAGTGAGGACATATCCTCAACAACATCAAGCCAGCCAAAGATGAGATATGCACCACCCAAAGCCCATCTATCAGCAGTACCACTGCAGCTGCTCGTGAAACCATCATTGCTTACATGATCATTTGTTTTCATCTGCACTTCATTTGACTTGATAACCTGGCCAGTGATTGCGTAGCGCAGAAGCATGTCGCAATTCTGTTCATTAACACAACTAGATGATACAAGCAAGACTCCTAAAGGAATCAACAGATGCAATAGATTATGGCATGAGGGAAGGAAGTCTGATAGTTTTTCAGCTTGCACTTGAGAAGCAGTTGTGCTACAAAATTTGGAACAGCAATCATCAAATTCTTTAATCAGGGAGCTTACACTATTGGTCTCTGAGTCCGCAGCAGTGGGTAATCGCAGCTTCCTCTTATGATTTACAGTACTACTAGGGTAGCTTGGGTGCTTTTTGTTATTCCTAGCCCAAGAATGTGAGATTTCCAAAATATTATTAGCTAGCATCTGGCACTGATCATCATTAGATGGGCATAAGACCCAAGAAAGGTAAAAGGCTGCCCTCTGAGCAAGATTGACATCACTTATTGAATCAGCAAATGTCTCTTTGGAGATTGTTTCTGATAAATAATCTTGTGAGCCTGCTCGGTGGAAAAGTAAAGCAGTTGCAAAATTGAACCAAACAGGGAAATTTATAATCATGTACCTGCAGAAGTACAGTTACAGCAGGTGCAATTAACTTTTGTCAGACAAAATCCTAAATATCTAGTTTCCTTGTGTATTTAAAAACACATACCAAGCAGAATTATATTTTACCAATCCCTTCAATGGTTGCAGTTGTGAGTTTTTTGGTGAAGAGCATCTGGTTCTTGTGTTGTCCAAATGAACCAAGGAATCGATACAAGAAACTAGGTCCAAAAAGGCTTTACATGATAAGGGTCCAGTTAGTATTGCAAGCAAGTCACTATGCTGGATTGGAAAATAAGCATGTGGAAAGGGGAACTTCTGTCCCAATTCTATGGATATTCCCCATGACATTGGCTTGAGAAGAATGTCTAATGCTGAAGATACTAATGCACTGTGAAGTTCTAGAACAGAACCCAAACCCCTGCACAAAAAAGGGTGAATAAACAGATTTTACAAGAAGCGGTCCTTAAACAAAGAGCCCACATTGTATATCTAAATCAGAAAATATACAGAGCTATGTAAATGTAACATCAGTGTTGTTGGTAAAATATCATTTAGACCTAGAGGAAGCAAGGCTAGAAAAATTGATTAAAATATCAACCCATTTTATTTCAGCAACAGCGGGAGCAGCTAGTGCAAACAGTTAGGATAGATACATAGCTTGGATCCCTAAACACCCTAGGTAGTTTCTTTGGCCTTATAATTTGCTCATGTAATCCTGTCTTGTGTGCGTAATTCCGGCCTGCATTGTAAAACTAAACCCAATTTTCTTATTAATACAAAGATACGCAGGTCTCCTGCGTATTCTCAAAAAATCAGTCCATTTTATTTCTTTCAAGCATGTAAGGTTAACATTAGAATTGAAAGTTAAGTGACAAATATGGAATCAAGCTCCACAGAGATAGTTTGGTAGTGTTCATCATGACATCTGTTTCAAACCAGTCTACTGAGATAAACTTAAACTCATGACCTGCTTGGTTTTGGTTCTCTGCCAAGCTTTGCCACGCCTAAGCTTAGTCATGCAAGGGTTTCTCAGACAACTGTTTGGTGGACTGCCACAATCTTGGCAAACCACAGTTTGTAAGCAGTCCTCAGCTGCTCAGCAGTTTTATTTGTAAGATTAAAGTACTTGTACAAGCAAATTGACAGACACATCAAACTCAGTGCAAACAAGAATATAGAACATTTCATATAAATGTTTGAGGTGTGAACTTACGTTGCTAGAAACCAGAAGTGCAATAATGATCTCATTTCCATAAACATTGTTGGGGAGCAAACCAGGCAAATTATGATGATACGCCATTCCATCCGATTATGTAATTCCTTTCTCAGGCAAAGTAAGGGCCTTCTAATTATTTCCTGGAGCATCGCCGACAGATCATGCTTAATGATTGATGGATCAAGATGCCATAAAAGCAACCTAGCACAAACAGAAGATGTGACAAATCAGTATATTATGTAAAGAAACAGAAAGCAGATTTTCTGAAGTCCACGCAGCAGGAACAAGATGCACATAAGCATAATTAAGATAGCATTGCCTGCCAGTGTACTACAGATTAAAAAAATGGTAGAAAGCTATCCTGGTGAACAAAACCAACAGAAGTTATTATCATGTAAGCACAAAACTTCATTCCAAACTTTCAAGTTTCAAGAGCCCCCTTCGCATTCTATTTTATCTGAAATAACACATTTTCATAGAAAGCAATAGTTTCACATTGGAGACCATGCCAATGTCCTAAATGAATTACATTTGGAATCAGAGGGACTGTTTCCTTGTTCCTACTACCACATTTGCAGCAAAGAAATAGCATGCGTTTAATAGCTGCAACACCAACACAATTTTTACTTAAACCTTCCCTTTATTAGTAGCACACAATGATCCACAATTAATAGCTGCAAGTATACTACATACCTCAGTGGGATTGAGTTATCACTAGGAGGGACATGATTGGAAGGATGGTCTATTAACTCTGCAGCAATGGCTCCCATATCATATACGCTTTCTCCCACTTCCTTATAATATGGTAACCAGAAAAGACATTGGCAGTGAGGGGATAACACCGCTGTTTTCGCAGCAGCATACAACAGATCATAAGAATGCCTTCCAGCTGCATTGGAGAAACATAAGTGACAGCATTAAGACAAAACAGATAATAAACCTACTGGTCAGAACATAGCATTAAGACAAAGCTGATCTGAACTGCAAAACTACTCATAATAGACATTAAGAATGTCACATCATCTTTTAATCGTTCGGTGACCACAGCATTGATGGGCATTTCCAGTAACCCCCAAACAAGCCTAATTGCAACGCATCGGAATAGAACCCGGCAAAAAATCTCACCATCGCAATCCCCCAATTTCTGCACAAGGGCTGCACATGACTGGAGCAGCTCGCGGCAATCCCCTGGCGAAACGGAGCTCCCGACACAGAGCATCTCCTCACCAGCGCCCCCATCGGGCCGGACCACGCGGCACGAGACTGACGCGGAGAGCGCGGAGAGGAGGGTGCGGACCAGGCAGTCGACGCGAGCCCTATTCACCTGCATCCACACACACACGCTTCCATCAGTATTCAGTACGAGTTTAAGCTAAAATGAATAGCGGTGGCAATCGAGTTGGGAACCCGACGAGGAGGTTCCCTTGCCTCTAGCGGGTCGAAGCACATGAGCGAGAGCGAGGCGTCCAGAACCCGGGTTCCAGATGAGGCGCCGCCCCTGTCGCCGTTGGGGTTGAGGACGGAGGCGAGGGATGAGATGGAGGACGAGAGGGTGTCCCCGGCGGAGGAGGCACCCCCGCCGGCGGGAGGCCGGGAGAGGCGCGCCGCGAGCTCGGCCAGCACCCGGGTGAGGTCTTCGAGGGGAGGCGCCATTTTCGCGGAGCGGCGGGAGGGAAAGGGAACGGTGGCCGCCGTGAGAACGGAAAAAGGGAATCCAGCGTGCTGCGCCTGTGGGTACGACTGAAATTGGGTAATGGGCTGAAACAAATCGGCGACCTGGATTGAGGCCCATGAATCGGGCCCAATACAATTCTGCGAGCAAGTCTCATTGATGGCTCAGCATTTTACTAGCGAAATGTCTGGCAAGCATTGCTCCAGAGTCTGGCCCGGCCCCAAGGAAGAGACGTTGCGACCGATGCGCCGATAAAACCCCAGCGAGCGTTTGGGCCTAGGCGACACAGCTAGATGTGGTTTTCACCACAGATTTTTTTTATTTTTATATTTTTTTTCGATTTTGCAGAAATATATAGTCGGACGAAAAAATTGCAAATCTAGGCTATTGCCCGCCGGCTGGACCGGCGATAAGGCCGTACCGCCGCCTCAGCCGGCGGTAAGGCGTCGATCCCGCCAGCGCATGTCATTACCGTCGGCTGGGCCGGCGATAAGTCCCTACCGCCGCTTGGGACGGCGGTAAGGATCTGGCCTCCTGCACCGCCACGGTACGACTAGCGCGCGGGCAGTAAGGGTGCTTACCGCCTTGCCGCCACCGGCCCTATAAACCTCCCCCCCTAGCCAGGCCTCAGGCCACCCGGAACGCAGCCCAGTTCAGGCGGATTGGAACGGCCCAGAACGGAGTCAGGCCTCAATAAAAATTACAGTTCGGTTGGCCTAGCTCGAATCCAAACCTAGGCCGGCTCGGTTTCACTCCTTCACTCCAAGGCTCGGAAGCAATCCCCACCTCCAACCCTCTTGAACGAATCCTCGGCCAATGACGCACGCCGCGCTGCGCAGGCGCGACGGGGCACGACTCGCGGTGGCGCTGCGAGCGCAGCAGCGGTCGGCGCGGGAGGTGTCCCACCTGGTGTCCTCCGCGCGGGACCTCTCCCACCGCGCGACGCTTGACAACGAGTTCGAAGAGGCCACGCTCGCCGACGCCTTCGCGGCCGCCACGGCCGCTCGCTGTAGGCGGTGGAGCCGAACTCCACGGGCGCACCGAGCACCGACCGGGGCTCCCGCAGCTGCACGGGCGGCAGTGTCACGGCGTTCGCGGACGCGGACGCCCGGGCCTTCTTCTTGCGCGCGCCGTGCTTCTTGGGCTCGACGTGGGACTTGATCCGCAGGACGCGCTCCTCGAAGTCGTCGTCCGCGGTGGCCGTCGTGGTGGTGGTCGAGCCCTCCTGGTCGGCCGCTGCTTCTGCGGTGTCCTCGCCGGAGGAGGCCGCATGGGAAGGGAACGGCAGTAGCAGCGCGCTATGCCGGAGCGGGGAGCGGAGGATGGTGGTGGGGGCGAAGGGGCTGGAGAGCGGCGTCGCCATGGCTCCTCCTCTAGCCGTGTGCACGCACCAACACTTCATGGCGCGAGCGGCGGGCTGCAGTCGTCGAAGCTTTAGCTTGGCTTGCCTCTGGTTTTGGATAGGGTCTTGGTTGGTAGGCGAGTGGCTCCGGTGGCTGTACGGTGCGTTGAAAACTGCCGACCCGTTCGTTTTGAGTGGATTGTTCGGATTAAATCCTAGCTGGATTGAGTGACATAGGTAGAATCACTCAAATCGGGCTTAGAAGTAATCCTGGTTGGGATGCAGTATGGGTGAAACGAACGAGGCCTAAGTTGTGTCAACCATATAAAAAGCCTTCAAATCATAGCATCGAGCACGTAACGATACATACCGTTCTATACCCAAATGAAATGGGACGAGATAGTGGAATACTACTAAATATCTCTCTTTTTTTGCTGTAGGAATACTGCTATATACATACATATGTATATATATATATATATACACATATATACACACACACAATAGGGAGAGTACACTCTACAGCCGGCCATAGAATATATTTACCATAAATACCACACTACTAGAGAAATTGCCTCTAGTACCGGTTGAGATAACCACCCGCCAGCCTTGCCCACCCCTCCGCCCCTCCCTACCGGCCCCAGCCTCCCTTCGCCCGCTAACGGCTCCGCCGCCGCCGCCCCGCTCACTCCGCCTCCACCCCATCTCCGCCTCCTCCACCCCGCCGTCTCTCCTCCTCCGCTGGCCTCCTCCACTCCGCCCGCCGCCGCCGCTCACCTCGCCCTGCTGCTGCTCCTCACCGCCAGTGAGGGGCTCACGAAGGGGGGAGGGGAGGAGAGGCAGTGGTAGGAGATCTAGCGGTGGAAGGAGAGCTAGCGGAAGGAGAAGAAGATAGAGGAGAGAAAGATAGCAGTGGAGAGAAATTGGCAGGCGGAAGGAGGAGATAAGGGAGGGGGCAACGGGGCAGGCGCATGAATCGCGTGTAAAAAAATCAAGTCCTTGCACGTGGGGGATTTAGTACCGAGTGTGATTCCCACCTGGTACTAAAGCCTTACCGGGTGGGGGCTTCACCCAGTACTAAAGGGCCTCTGAGGGATTCCAAATTTGAACCTGGTACTAAGGCTCGGGACGAGAGGTCATTTTTTTAGAGGTGCCACCATGTGATTGTTTCTTTAAAAAAATATCACTTGATTGACCTCCAATCAAGCTCTTGTTTGTTTTGCTCTTTTAGCATCTTTGTTTGAACTCCTCTGTTGTTAATACATGCCGGGCTGAGCTTGCCAGTCGTTTAAAAACCAAATTAAACTAATATCATTTTTCTCTGTACTCGTAGTCTCTTTTCCTCTCTGCCTGCTCTATTAAGTCGGTATTCATTTCTTCACCCATTATTGTTCACCTATCTGTCCGGAACGACATCTTTGCCGTCTGGACCTTTATATATACAGTCTTTGTGCTAGCTTGTGACAACATAAAAAAAAAACACTTGCTTCTTTCGATCTTTCCGATAAATTCCCCTGTATATAACTAGCTTAG
Organism: Setaria italica; assembly: GCF_000263155.2. Lineage (NCBI taxonomy): Eukaryota > Viridiplantae > Streptophyta > Magnoliopsida > Poales > Poaceae > Setaria > Setaria italica. The sequence goes on from NC_028458.1 coordinate 3,831,814, forward strand.
CTAGCTAGGCACAACATCCTTCAGTGCGTGAGAAATAAAGATGGACATCAATTTGAGAGTGGAAGGCATCAGGAGAGCGCTGGAAAATCGACGTGTTTCGTTTTTCATCTGGTATTCAGGTGTAGGTGCTAATTCCAGGTGGTATACCTTGGAGTCGGGGGTTGTCACTGTTCCTAAAACAAATTGGGCCTATTCTTCTGGCTTATAAGCCAGAATCAGTCCCACTTTTCAGCCATAGAACAGCACAAAACAGCCGGAACAGAATTTTCCAGCCACAGAAATCATCAGCTGAACAGGTCATTGTTGACAATCTGCTCGTATGTAGGAACCATGGGTGCACCTGAATGCAAGTTACATTACTAGAAAAAGTGACTATAGTACCGGTTCCCAATCCCTTCTAATACCGGTTGTGCAACCGGTACTGACCATCCGGTAATAGAGGGGGGTCTTCTAGTACCGGTTGGAATAACCGGTACCAGAGGGTATTAAAAAATAAAAAGCAAAATTCCCGCCAGTCCTGCCCCCCACCCCCGCCGCCCCTCCCCGCCGGCGGCCCCCACCGCCCCT
>NC_028458.1:3832480-3845081 GCF_000263155.2 Setaria italica
GGAGAGGATAAGGAGATAAGTGTGCGCGGGTGCGAGAGTGTGTTAGGTGAGAGCTAGAGAGAGAGGAGGGGGGGCGCGGGGATGGGTCTCTAGTACCGGATGGAGCCTCTACCCGGTACTAAATCCTTTAGTACCGATTTAGTACCGGGTGGAGGCTCCAACCCGGTACTAGAGAGCCTCCGGGGGCTTCCAAATTTGGATCCGATACTAAAGCTAACATTAGTACGGGTCCAATTGTGACTGTAGTACCAGGTCCAATTGTGACTGTAGTACCGGGTCCAAATGTGACCGGTCTAAATGCTAGGGACGAGAGGTCATATTTTCTAGTAGTGTTAACTGAGGAACTTAAGAACATGGTGACAACTGAAAAATGTTGAAGTGTAGCCTTGCTTCGATGGTGAACTGAGGAAAGTGCTGAAATATAGTCGTTATTAGGACTAGGAGCTCATCATGTAATATTAAGGCACTGTTACGGTGTTACCTGCTCAGTTCACGAGTCAAGAAAATCTTGTTGCACTGGGTAACTATGTGAATGGAAAACTTTTTGTTGGTCCGCGTGTGTCATGTATGATGGAAAACATGCATGCGTATCTTTGCAAAGCTTCTGTTCACCGTCCAGCTACGTCAACACACAAATGGCAAACAATGTTCCAGTTTGTTTTCTACTACTAGGTACAGATTAACAAGTAAGGCTTTGGTGATGCATGTGATGTCTTTGTTGGAGACGAAGTGCAGCGCTTTTTACGCAAAGTTCACACGCGCTGTACTGTATACAAGTCTACATACTATAGAAACAAAATTTAAACATTTTATATCAGAGGAAAGGAAAAACTTCATTAACTTAATTATTTCTGATATAAAAAAACTATGTTTTGTTTTAATCCTCCCACAAAAGCTGCCCACTAACATGTTACCTAACTGAGCAGCCTTCAGTCACAAATAAATAAACTTTTGGACATCATAATAATATAAAGTTCCGGCATGGTATCTTGAGACAAATCTACCCTTAGAATGTCTCCAAAACAATAAGATAGCTGCCAGCTCTAAGTCCAAAAGAGGAGATGAAGAATAGACGCAACAGGCAGCCTCGGCACTCGTGCTGTGAGAGGGAGTAATATCGAGAGATGTGGGAGACAATCGCTTCAGCCACGCTAGCGTAGCATCTTTTCAACCGTTCGGTGAATAGAATATTAATTCAACTAGCTCAACGTCATCCCGTTGGAGACGCTCTTACCATTTTTAGGTACACAACAACTAGTGTAGCACTCCTATTGAACCAAACTTTGGAACAATAATAGACTTATGACAAGAAGCCCAAACGCCAAATGCATGATTTGAGGGAGTTTTTTTTTTAATGAAGGAAGCTTTATTAAATTGTTTTCCTTGCATAATTAAGAACATAAATACTGAACACTAATAAGTGAACTCCATCAATTCCTACGCTAATTTACCAAACAAACGTACTAGTAAGTTTATTAATTACAAAGTGTACTGAACGTAGCATAGCTCTCATGTTATTGACACTCCACTACGGTTACTGAAATCAAGTTAACAGCCACAAGGGTACTTCGTCATCTTTATATAAAATCACCTGTGTGTGGCTCCAGCTCCGACACAAGGAAGCAAGCCGGAAGCCATTTCAAGCCCACACCCGCGCGCTTGAAGTCAAGCTCTCCCTAATAACAAAGCACGACCAAGAAGGACTCGCCAAAGATGGCCAACCTCGCCGTCCTCGTGACCGTCTTCCTCGTGGCCGAGGCGATCATGTTGCCTGCGGTGCACGGCGCCCGCCCTTTGGAGAGCGTGGAGCTCGTGGCCTCGTCGGTGGCAAAGCCCCCCTCGTCGACATCGTTGCAAGTCCCGGCGCTCGTCCCTCTTGACGGCCACTTCGAAGAAGAGGCAGACGGTCCTGCCGCGGCGGGGTACCTCGTGACGGACTGCACCCATAAAACGCCGGTGAATGGGCCCTAATTAAGCCACGCATTGTCCTAATTCGGGTGTCACCTCAAGTGATGAGCATGCACTCGATCACTACTGCCTTTTTTAAGTTGTGTCAAAACCATGTAAACGGCCTTCAAATAATGATCAATTATCTGGTATTATATTGTAATGTGTAATGTTTGGGGTAGCAAAGTGAGACAACGCTTTCTTCTTAAAAAAACGCTTTCTTCTCTGATTTTTTCTGGAGGGTTGAACTTAAGAATTGTACAAAACACTATATAATACATATATATATATATATATATATATATATATATATATATAAGAGTAGTAATATTAATTTGGAGCCCAAATATATAAGAGTAGTACAAAACACTACTGAACTTAAGAATAGTACAAAACACTGATTTGGGGTAGTAATCAAGGTTTCAGGGCTCTATATATTGGGCTTAATTGACTGCTCACATGTGACGTTTTGCACTTGCTCCTCAACTCAGTATTCATTTCGGCGTCCTCGCATGCTGCAACTGCACTGGACCTGCTTCTCCTTGTATATATATCTACACTCCTCTTCCCTGCTTCCTTCTTCGTGGATCTGCACTTCAACAATTGCCTCCAAATATCTCTCTTCCAGTTTTGTGTTGTAGAGTAAACTTACTTCTAGGCAAACTGTGCAAGTCGATGAAATAATGGCTGAAAGGGACGATACTGAACCAAAAGAGCTCGAATAGCATAGTATTTTGCAGATATGGTTTTTGGAACGGGGGGCATCAGGCGAATTCATCTGAAAAACGTATGTAGTATATTCACTCAATGCAGTCAGAGTTGTTCTGATTATGTCATATCCTGTTGTTTGTAACGGCAAACTGGCCCTCGTAAAGATCTAACACCAATTTGTTGCAAGGACATCTACATGCTTCCATGTCTCTCAGAAACAGGAGTTCAACCACCGTTCCCCGGTCGAAACTTTTGGGTGAGGCAACATGTTGTCTTTATCCAGTACGGATGGTGCACATGACCAGAGCTGCTTCAGTCTGCATGCATGCAGATCTGACCATTCCATAGATGTGGATACAATAGCGTCCATTCTTATTGAGGTTTCCTATTTCGTGGCAGATGGACAGCTTCTCCATTCTTGTCAGCTAATTAAACCTCACCGTGTGGAAAGGAACTGGAGAATGAATTTACATATGCATGTAGTGCTAGTTTGGTTTTCAGATTTAAGTTTTTCCCACCTGTTTAAAATAGGCAAAGACTTGAGAAATCATGCATGTATAAGTTGCTTAGTTGCATATCATGATATGTGAATATAACTTGCATTTGTTCTTTCCTTGGGTGAGGATAACGCTTTTTGGATTCTCTAGTGCGGCATGATACATAGCATATATTTATTTTTTTTTTGGTTCAGTTCAAGGCACCAAGCAAGGTACACAACAAAGAGTTGCAATCAAAATTTGACTAAACATGTGATTTTTTTTCTCATTCCAAGATGCATATCAAATTGGCTCTGTATCGTGTATACATCCTGCCCTGCTCAAGTAACAAGTCGTAACCATAACTTTGTTCCAAAACCACCCCCACTAGTAGAATCATTCAGCTGGCATTTACTACCTATCAAGTCTCTGATCTTTTTTTAGAAGAAAGTCTTCTGTCGTTTGAAAATATAAAGTCTCTGATATCTGTACCATGTACCCCTTATATATCAACTGACCATACAAGTCCAAATATATACTCACGCATCTCCCTCTTTCTTCACATACCATCTTGAGTAGTTGGCTATGTGCTACACATCCCAAACTTACTAGTTCATATTTGTATTTATTTATTCTCAAATATATGCTTTATTTGGAAAGGAAGGCATCAGGACAACTTGGATGAGAAAGGTAATATCTCTTATGTATTGGCTAAGTGAATGGAAGTTGAAGTTCATTTGCATTAGAGGCGGAGGCAGAGACATTGCTGGAATAGATTGTATGCTAAAACTTTAATGTTTAGCAAAGAAACGAGGCTACAAACAACTGTAAGCACCATTTGCTTATGGGTCTAAACTAGAGCCAACCTTTTGCAGGATCAACAATATGTTTCCAGGGGAATTGAACGGTGGAGTTTACCAGCAATTCAATGGTCTTGGTTTTGTCCAGGGCCTAGAATTACAACACAGTGTTGATCACATAGTGGCTCTCAAGCAGAAGCTGGAAAGTGCCGACCCTGATGCTATACGTCAGATACCTCCGGCGCCCTTGCGCAGTTCGCCAGTTCTCTCAGCCTGAGTCAAGTTTAGCGTGACCAACATTTTAAGGCTCCTTGCTACAAAACCTGCGTCAAGGGCATAAAAAATCTTTTCCTGGTTGGTTTCGGCAGCCGATGACGACATGATCAAAAGCCATCCTTCTTGACCTGTGCACTACAGCTCTTGTTAGATCGAGCTATTGTTGTAGCTGGTTTTGACCTGAAGCCTTCTTCCTGCTGGGCAACATACTACGGCTCTAGCTGGTCGTCTTGCTCAATAGGACTTAAATTACTACTGAGAGAGAGAGATTGCAATGCTTGGCTCCACGGCAAAAATTAAGGGGAAAATTAGATTCATACCATTAAAAGATCCAGGTTTTAGAAAAATACCATCAAAAGATTCAACTTTAGAAAAATAGCATTGAAAGATTACTATCTTGTTGGTTTCTACCATTTCGTGAACTTGCCGTTAACCTCCACCTCCTCCTCCTCCAGCGCGCTCGTTGTCGCCGCCTCCTCCCCGCGCCTGTCCTTTTCGTTCCTCCGCGCGCTCCGCACCTTCCAGCCTCCAGGCGCCGCCGTCTGCCGTGCGCGCCATCTTGCGCGGGCTCCGGCGCACGGGACGGGACTTGGCGGCAGGTAACTCTCTCTACTGGGCTGCTGCTTTTGTTTTTGAAGCCGGGGAACTAATCCAGTTTGTGATTCAGATTAGGCTAAAAAAAGTTTGATTTGGATTCGATTTTTTCGTATATGGGCTGCTGTCCTTACTCCTTCCTCGCCATGTGATTCCATCAGCGCGTATGACCTTGATGTCATGCATCTTCGCCTACCTTAATTATTGGCTGCTGCAAACGTACCCGTCGTGAACCTATGGCTCCTCTACTCATTGCTACTGTAGTGGCTCATGGATTGGTGGCCTGGTCTCTGTTCTTCTTGCCCCTTCCCTGTAACTGTACACTATCTCTTCCGATTTTCTGTAGTAGAGAGATGCGATTGAGGGGTATCAAAAAAAGGAAAACATTAAGAATGGTCTAGCACAGCACCACTAACACATTGACACTGCAAAGTTTCTGGGAACGGTCCATATGAGAAGCGCACACATGAATTTAGCAAACTTTGCTGACAAGCTTCCATAGCTATATATGCTTCTCAACTTGGACGGTGTGCACACAGCTGCAGATCCGGATGATGCACACATGACAAACTGCCACCTCCAGCTCTCGTGTATTTCAACATGGTCAGAGTACGTTGTTCCCAACGCCCCAACCTGGTGATGTAGCGCGCGGTAGCACTGAGCTGGCCATGTTTCTTCGTGATGGATCAGATGAGCACTGCGCGTCGTCTTCCTTTCTTCTCTCTAAGATTTGGTCATTTGACAGGACAAGTGGACAACCTACCTACGTGTGCCTGGTGGTAATAAGCAGAGGTTAGACCTAGCTAGCACAACAGAATTACACATCACCATCTGTTAATAGAACGGATCAGGGGGCAGAGTTACAGCATTGAGATGATGTACAGACAAATTTATATACAATGCAACTTCCCACATATACAAAGCTTGAGTGGACAATGAACGCGCGGACCAAAAGTCTGAGATCAGAATGTTAAAAGAAATATTTGTTACAAGTTAGAACATACTATGAGAGAGAAAACATCCTGTCAAGACCCAAGAAACCAAAGAGAGGAGGGACGATCACTAGTTGGCCGGGTTGACAAGCTTCCACTGAACAGAACAATAAATCGGCATTATTTCTGGCATGGATGGCGATTGGCAGCTTCAAATACCTACTTACTCTTTAAAAGTCCGAGTTCAAAAAAAGAAGGCACACGTAGCTATGGCATTTAACATCTTGCACTAGCTTGTAGCCATATAGTATCTCTGCTTGCTTTGTCCGTGTATATATACATACATGGTCTCCTCGCTGCTTCTAGTTTGAGCACGCACAAGCATCATGAACACGGAAAGAAGATGAATAAGCCAATATAATGCCAATTGGGGAGTACAATAGTGAGTTGAACAGGAGATAGCAATGATATAGCGATCATGATCCTTGTTACAAACTACGATATATAGGAATGGCAGGCATCGGGAGGACTCATCCAAGAAACGTTGTCAGATTAATTAGGCATCTCCAATGCGATGTCAGCTCTCTGAAGAGGGCATCATCACGCTTTGCTGATTCAATCGGCGTGTTTGGTTCTTCGTGCAGATCACACCTCGCCTTGTGGATATATAAGTTACTGTTAGTATGTAGCTCGTTCGAATCATGCACCATCAAGCGTCACGGTTTGCTAGCATTTGCCCTTGCTATTGCTTGCCAGCGAAAATGGTTCTCCTAGCCTGGCAAGCTTCCCGAAGCTTGTGCTGGCGATGTAAGGGGGCTGTGATAATAACATGTTTTACTTCATCATCTAAACTCAAAAGAAGTAGTAATGACCGCATAGATCAAAAGACCGAGCTTTAAGATAAAAAAAATTATTGTAAAACATTGGTTCCATGGTTCGAAAAGGACTAGTATAACGATCAAGATTAATTGTATACTACTGAAATATTCACCTGTGGTATGGATAGTATACATGAGTAGTATAAGTAGTATAAGGGTATCATGATAAAAAACACAAATGACATCATTATATTTTATTTTTAACACTAGCATAAAGTTTAAAAGATCATTCCATTTAAAATATCACTTTTTACAATGTAATAATTATTAAATTATCCATAGTAATAAACGGTTATATCTTATATATACTATATACCACTAATGAGTAGTATTGTGTATAGTAAAAAAAAGTTTTTCTCAAGAAACCAAAAGGAAGAATAGTAGCTGGACAATCTGTCATTGAATGGAACAGTAATAGTCAAAAGTAATGAATATTTCTGGGCCACAGGTAGAGCATTTCATTGGACAATAGCCCGTCTCTCAGCCAGCCAGGGCCATAGCATTTATCCCCACCCATAACTGCTCATTTGTGTCCTGCAGTGGCTTCTGTAGGTTGAACCAAACATGTTTAGACCATGCACTAAAAACTGATTAAAATTTTTTATGAGCTAAAATTTTAGGAGGTGGGAACAACCAGGGCTGAATCATCCACCGTGGCGTTCATTCATCCTCGCCTGCTGCCACTGCAGCCTATATGTATAGACACATGCCAACTCTGTATTTGCTTCTTTTATATATATATATACTCCTCTTGATGCTTCTTTCTTCGCAGTTGCACACCTCGAAACTAATTGTCTCCGGTAATCTTTGAACTCTAGCTTCTTGCAAGATTGCAAGAGAGAGCACAAGCGAGAGAAATGGGAAAACAACAAGAAATGGCACGAGTAGCACCAGTACCTTGTTTTTTTTTTTTGGGAACAGGGGGCATCAGGAGAATTTCTCTACCTAAAGTTTCCTCCACTTCAGTGCAGGCACTTGTATTCTTGCACGCTTGCTTTGTGGCTGCAAATTGTTCCCGTAAACATCTGACACCGGCCAATATGTTGCAGGAACACGTGCACGTCTCAAAATGTCGAGACCGATCAAGTTTGATGGCTATGGAAAGCTCCTCCTGATTCCTTGAGGCATCGTGTTTTAGTGAAGATGCTATACTCCTTAGCTTCACGTTGTAGGACAAGAGCACTGTGATGGAATGGACCTTGGGCTGTCCAATAGAGCAGTTTGGTAGCTCACGGCATATCTCATAACCTTGAGGTTACTTTGTTGTAGCCTGTGTTCATATTTGAAATGTCGATGCAAAACTGTCCGTTCTGAATGGATCACATATATATTATGAACGTTCCATCGACACAGATGTATTGCAGCAATTTTGGGGACGGGAGGCATCCAGAGAATCTCACTGAGAAATCGTATGCACTCTAGTTCAATGAAAGGCACAGTTGCATGTCTCTGAATGTCTGAACAAATGGAGTTCAGTCACCAGTTCATCACATTTTAGTAGCCAGCCGCACTGTTTTGGGAAACTTCGCTTCATCAGACACTTTTTTTTTTGAAAGCTTAAAGCGGCAGGAGCACTGCCGTATCATTTGAGAGAGAAAGAAAAGTTCAGAGTTACATAGAAGATATTACATAATTGTGCTTAAACTTTCTTCTCTGGTTCAACAACAGTGTTATCATTGATCTAAGTAATGGTTGGTGCTCCACATGCTCTTTGGCGCATGTTGATTTCCTCCTTGATGAGACTGAAAACCCTTTGGGGCGTGGCCTGAATTCCTTCAAAGATTCGTCGGTTTCTTTCCTTCCACAGGTTCCAACATGTATAGATCAGCACAGCAGCTAGTGCTCTCCTTTTTTCCTTGCTCGCCGCCTGCATTGACAGTCAGCCACCACTCTTGAAGACCAACATCTGTCAATGGTAGTGGCACCAAGTTGCTCGACCAGGAATGAATGAGCTGCCAGATCTACGATGCATATGGGCATTTGGATGCAGAGATGCTCAGCCGATTCAGGAGCCCCTTGGCAAAGAGCACACAGAGGGTTACATGGCTAATTCCTAGCTATCAACTGTCAGCAGTAAGAATTTTGCTCTGTAGTAGCAGCCAAGCGAAAAATCTGTGCTTCCCTTCCACATGTGCCTTCCAAAGTGCCTAAGCCTGAAAGGTATAGTAGGAACCTTTGAACTGTATTGCATAGGCTGACTTAGCACTGTAATCACCATTAGATATCCATCTCCACACGATATCATCCGGGTTGTCTGTGAAATTGATGCCCTGAATGAGGTCCCAGAGATTAACAAATTCAAACAATTCCTTGACAGAGGTCATCTTCCATAAACCAACTGTGGTCGGCAACTTCCTCATATACTTTCCTATGTTTTCTCCGAGCCAGCTTGTATAAATAGGGTGCAAGATATCTTGGGGCCTTGCCATTCAACCATGATGAGTTCCAAAATTCAGCCTTAAGACCATTTCAAATATTCACAACTGTGTTGGCTCTGAACAGCTAAAGATCCAAGTCATTGGCAGGAGCTTCAGTGCCCACCCATGTACGGTCAGGGTCTTTCCATTGGTACCACAACCATCTCAACCTTGGTGCCCCACTAAATCTTTCTAGATCAAGTGTTCCCAACCCTCCATGCTTTTTTGGTCTGAGTACATTGGCCCATTTGATGAGACAGTGTCCCCTATTAGCCTCAGTTTCCCCTTTTCGGAGAAAATTTCTTCTGGTCTTGTCTAATTTCTTTATTGCCCATATTTTTCAGTGAAAACACAGATAGGAAATAGACTGGTATTGCTGATAGGACAGAATTGATGAGCATCAGCCTTCCTGCCTTTTTATCAGACGGCCTTTCCATGCTGGCAACCTTGCTGCCACTTTGTCAATGAGGGGTTGGACATCTATCCTTCGTAGGGTTCTAGTGTGCAGTGGCAATCCTAGGTAAGTGCAAGGGAAACTTTTCACTGGGCATTGGAAACTTTCCATAATCTCCTCAAAATTTAGGCTATCACATTGGATTGGGTAAACTGTACTTTTGTTCCTGTTAGTGACCAGCCTAGGTACTATACCAAATTCCTCTAGGATATCACTGACCACCTTTACCTCCTCACTGTTTGGATTCAGGAAGATGGCCACATCATCAGCATACATGCTTATTCTAGCTCTGACAGCCCTATTCTAAATCTGTGATAGCATTCCTTCACTTGCAGCAATAGTGAACATTTTTTGTAGTGGCTCCATGGCTAGAATGAACAACAGTGGGCTTAATGGATCTCCTTGGCGCAGACCTGTCCTATGCTTGAATCATGGCTCCCTTGAGCCATTCAGTAGTACTGATGTTGTTGCAGTTGACAACAGAGTTGAAACCCAGCTTCTCCACCTTGGCCCAAAGCCCATCTGTTGCAACACCTCCATGACCCATCTTACACTATCAAATGCCTTCTTTATGTCAAGCTTCGAAAATAAAGTAGGTCTCTTTGCATGGTGTAGTGACTGAACCAGATTTTAGGTGAGAAGTAAATCTTGAATGCTTCTGCACTTGATGAAAGCACTTTGTATTCTGGAAACTAAATCACCCATTTGAGGTGATAGTCTATTGGCCAGCAGCTTTGAGATAATCTTTGCAACACTGTGTGTCAAGCTAATTGGGCAGTAGTTGCTCAATTTTTTTGCTTCAGGAGTTTTTGGAATTAGAACCATGTGTGCTTTATTCAGCTGATCAAAGTGTTGCCCATGCTATTGATAGAAAAATTTTGTTGCAGCCATGATATCCTGGTTGGATATCCTGTTTGATTATGCCCCAGGCTGTCTTGAAGAAGGCCCCAATGTACCCATCAGGTTTGATTATGCCCCAGGCTGTCTTGAAGAAGGCCCCAATGTACCCATCAGGTCCAGGGGCTTTTTCAAAAGCCATATCAGAAATGACCTCCCAGACCTCTTCTTCAAAAAATTCTTCTTCTAGGCTATGTTGCTGCTGCAATGTAGGCAGTTGTATTGTGTTCCAGTCCAAAGTGTGTGATCTATGTTGTGGCTGACCAAATTGTGTGCTGAAATGCTAAGAGATATGCTCTTCTTTTCCTCATGCAGATGTATAACTCTTTCTTCAGTTTCAAGGTACTGAATGTAGTTCTTCCTTCTTCTGCCATTGATTTGTACATGAAACAGTTTGGACTGGGTTTCAGCAGCTTTTAGGTGAATTAATCTTGATTGCTGCTTGGCTCTTAACTTCTCCATAGCTGTCATTACTAAGATTCTTGCTTTTAGGTCTTTGTTTAATTGCACCTCCATATCACTTAGTGGCCTGTAATCCTGGACAACATCAAGTATGCCCACTAGTTGATTAGCAGCACACAACAGAAGTCTGTTTCTTCCAATTTTTGACTTGGCTCATTTCCTGAGATTATTTCATGTTCTTTCCAATTTTATGTGAAGCCTAAGAAAAGGATTATGTATCTAGATCAGTCTTTCCCAAGACTCCTTCACAACCTCTAGATATCCCTGCAGTCTTGGCCAAAAACTCTCAAATCTGAACTCTCTATAACGTCTTCCTGTAGCACTTCCGACAATAAGCAATGGGCAATGCGGGCTGAATGCGGGAGGCACACGACGAAGGTGTAGACCCAGATGATGCCCATGACCTGGCCTCGACATGTGTCCAATGTGTTTTGACTCGGACGCAGCCGTCCAAATCCGTGTGTTCTTGCAAACTAGATCCAACCTATTGTACTGTAGTGTGCCCATGGTCCACCTCTTGTGGAATAGGACTTGGGCACTTGGGCATGATAGCCAACGTTATGTAGGCAGTGCATAATGTTTTTTAATCAGTTCAAGCAAGCAGGGCACTGAGAAAACTTCAGAGAAGAGACTTGCCATCAAATTTTGACGGAATACTTGAAAAAAAGGGTCAAAGTTTAACCAAACAAGTCTTCCACCCAAGCCATGGCATTTATGCTCTCATGTGCCTGCTGCGCTTGCTCCTGGATCACGCATTCATCTTGTTGCTCGCCTGAAGATAAACAGTAGCTACAGTAGCTCTGCTTTCATTGCTTCGTGCCTTCGCCTTTGTATATATACATACATACATGGTCGCCTCTCGATGCTTCTTACTTTCTTTTTGGCTACGCACTTAAAAACTTAGCTGCAACAATCTCTCTTTTCTAGCTTATTGCGGGAGTGTAAAAGAGAGACATAAATGTGGAGAGAAGATGAATGAGCTCAGATGAATAAGCCAGTGCCGATTGGGAAGTACAACAGTAGAGTAGAGAGAGTTGCACGAGAGACAGCAACGATAGCAGTCAAGATCCTTATTATAACGAATTACGATCGGAATGGCAGGCATCGGGAGAAATCATTCAAGAACCAGCTTCAGAACATGCATCTTCGGTGCAATTTCAGTTCGCTGAGGATTGCGGCATCACGCAGTTTGGATTCCTGTGGTACGTCGGCCTCGATTGACCCTCCTCATAGGCGCATGGAGCCACGCTTGTCCCATGGGCAAAGCAGCAGGTGCGTGCATGCTGACAGGCAACTGCAGACTGTCTAGCTGCTTGCAAAGCCGTGAATACACTGGAACGTGAACAGCTAGCTAGTAACGACCGGATACATCTTGGACCTGGTACGGTTGTTTGCAAAGCATTGATTTGCGTTTTATTTCATCATCTAAAAAGGCTAGTGATTGCTGCATATAGGTGACTGATAAAAAGGCTGAAATCATGCTTATATAAACAAAGAATCCCGCATATTAGGGAGATGAAACATCCTCTTAAAGAACCAAAGAAAAGAACAGTCGATATTTTTGAAAGCTTCCGCTGAACTGAAAAACAGTAATCCATGTTTCTGGAATTCTGGACCAACGGGTAGGTCATTTCAATGGAGCTCGTTGCGCAACCAGCCCGAGCCATGGCATTTATCCTCGCGTAACTGCTTATTTGTGCCTTGCACTGTATCATTGGTCATGGCATTCATTTCGTCCTTGCCTGCTGCCATGGCAT